>NW_027152341.1:150000-450000 GCF_040937935.1 Hyperolius riggenbachi | reverse complement strand
CCTGGGGCTTCTACCAGCCCCATGCAGCCATCCTGTGCCCTCGTAGTCACTCACTGCTGCTCCAGTCCCCTGCTGGCAGCTTGCCGACCTCGGAGGTCGGGGGCCGCATTGCGTACATTTTTTACGCATTCCCGCTAGTGCAGGAACATTAATGCATACATTTTTACGCGTTACTGGTTCGATGCGTACATTTTTACGCATTGAACCAGTAATGCGTAAAAATGTATGTGTTAATGTTCCTACACTAGCGGGAATGCATAAAAATGTATGCAATGGGTCCCGCCGACCTCCGAGGTTGGCAAGCTGCCAGCGGGGGACTGGAGCAGCAGTGAGTGACTACGAGGGCACAGGATGGCTGCATGGGGCTGGTAGAAGCCCCAGGTAAGTGAAACTCATTTTTTTATTTTGCTTGGACATTCCCTCATCCAGAGTGTTGGGTCTTGTGTCTATCAACTTTCTCTTCACAATATCCCACAGATTCTCTATGGGGTTCAGGTCAGGAGAGTTGGCAGGCCAATTGAGCACAGTAATACCATGGTCAGTAAACCATTTACCAGTGATTTTGGCACTGTGAGCAGGTGCCAGGTCGTGCTGAAAAATGAAATCTTCATCTCCATAAAGCTTTTCAGCAGATGGAAGCATGAAGTGCTCCGAAATCTCCTTGTAACGATTGTGGAACTATTTCCATGGTCAGCGCACAAGATGCGCGCTGACACTGCGGAAATCCTCCACAAGCGTGTAATTTAACAGAACCCAGCTATGGTGCTACGCACCTGTAGAGGGAAATTTCCACCGGAAGATGGAGCTGTGGAGTGCAGAGGAACACAGCCTCTGCCCTGCCACAGATGCCAGATGGGAATTGTACGAGTTTAAGCAATGCAGGGCAAGATAGCCCTTAGAGAGAGAGAGAGAGCACAGAGACAGAATGTATGAGTGTCCACCAATCTAGTCGCCACCCAGCGATGGTGAACACACAACAGCGGAAACGAAATGGGAGCGCAATCGCAAGAGTGGCGATTGCCAACAGTGACACAAGACCGAATTAGACAGAGCACAAGTGTAGCAAGAAAGACATAGCAAATAACAATGATCAGAACGCCAAGGAAAATAACAAACGCTAGCTAAACGCGAACTCCGCACTCATTCGCAACAGCGAACGCGTTAAAGGCACGATCACCGCGCGTTAGGCGCCCAGTGATAAGCGTGCCACCCTAACTAACCAATGTAACACAAACACGAAATAGAGAACGCGAACGCTTGCTAAACGGTTACCTCACTGAGCCTACAGCAAGCGTTCGTACCAGACAAGACAGAGAGAAGGAGTAGCCAGTAGAGATGTCGCGAACCTCCGATTTTCGGTTCGCGAACCGGGTTCGCGAACTTCCGCAGAAGGTTCGGTTCACGAAAAAGTTCGCGAACCACAATAGACTTTAATGGGGAGGCGAACTTTGAAAAATAGAAAAAATTATGCTGGCCACAAAAGTGATGGAAAAGATGTTTCAAGGGGTCTAACACCTGGAGGGGGGCATGGCGGAGTGGGATACATGCCAAAAGTCCTGGGGAAAAATCTGGATGTGACGCAAAGCAGCGTTTTAAGGGCAGAAATCACATTGAATGCTAAATTGCAGGCCTAACGTGCTTTCAAATATCTTGCATGTGTATACATCAATCAGGGAGTGTAATTAGAGTACTGCTTCACACTGACACACCAAACTCACTGTGTAACGCACCGCAAACAGCTGTTTGTGTAGTGACGGCCATGCTGGACTACTATGCAACATGGTGTGATTGCTCTTCCTCACTCAGTGATGTCAGGTAATGTGTGACTTCCTTCTCAACTTTCCATGGCATTGTTAAAAAGCTTACGTTTTGTTTTTAATTTACATTTTCTACTTGCTGTGTACTTGTTCAGTACCGCTACAATGAGAATCCTGTGGAGGCGGGCAAGTCTGCCATTGTGACCCCGGGTAATGGCCGGGGAATGAGAGGTTTGAATCTGGTGTGGAGCCTGAGCAACGGCTACCACTACACATCCAAGGAGGGCAGCGGGCAGGCATGCACGCCCGCCCGCCCCGAGGTAGTGACCAAAAATAACAATACAGGAGGAGGACTTTCGAGGCCCTGCTGTGTATTTGAAATGAATGTACTTTAAATCCTTTAACGAGAACCAGTTATGGCAGGCAAAGATGACACCACATTCCTTTCACGAGAATCATATGGAGGCGGGCAAGTCTGTCATTTGTGACCCCGGGTAATGGCCGGGGAATGAGGGATGGAATCCGGTGTGGAGCCTGAGAAACAGCTACCACTACACATCCAAGGAGGGCAGCAGGTAGGCATGCACACCCGCCCCGAGGTAGTGACCAAAAATAACAATACAGGAGGCGGACTTTCGAGGCCCTGCTGTGTATTTGAAATGAATTAACTTTAAATCCTTTAACGGGAATCCGTTATGGAGGGCAAGTCTGCCATTGTCACCGCGGGGAATGAAGGTTGGATTCCGGCCCGAAGTGGGAGCCTGCTGAGACCCATGCTGTAGCTGCCCTGACCGTGCTTTGCAGACCAGGCATCTGTGGTCAGATGGACCCTTGAGCCAGCGGAAGACAAACCAAGTCGAAAGCATTTGCCAAGAATGTTTTACGGAGGGCAAGTTTTTTTGCCCTTTTTTTAAATTTTTTGAAAATGATAGATGGTTGTATTTTTTAATTGTTTGAAAGTTTTAGATGGTTGTATTTTTAAATTGTTTGAAAGTTTAGATGGTTGTATTTTTAAATTGTTTGAAAGTGTATCCATTCTTCCTCCTCCCAGCCACGAACAATACCATGGGAACGTGGAGCAGCAGAAGCCCCCTGTGACGGCTGCCACGGTTGTTCTCTGCGGCTTGTCTTTTGAGGGGTGCTGCTTTTCCTCAGGTGTTCTTGCCATAGCTGTTTGTGCCTTCTCTCCAGGTGCCTTCGTAAAGCACTTGTCCCTACGTGACAGTTGGCCTTTCCACGGCTCAATTTTTACTGGCAGAGACAACAGATGGCTTTGCTTCGATCTGAGACACACACGTTAAAAAATTTCCAAACCGCTGAGCCCCCCTGGGCTGATGGCGCTACGGTGGCATCAGCAGTTGACGTTGAAGGGCATGTTGGCTGTCTGGCCATAGCTGGCGATACATGGCGCCGGACACTGCCCCCAGCTGTTTCTGAGGACGAGCTCCCTCTTGTATTGCGTTCCGGAGTTGGAGCCTGATCAACGTCTACCACCACACATCCAGGCAAGGAGGGAGGCAGGCAGGCATGCACGCCTGCCCCGAGGTAGTGACCAAAAATAACAATACAGGACTCAGGAGGACCTTTTGCGGCCCAAATTGAAATGAATTAACTTTAAATCCTTTAACGGGAATCCGTTATGGAGGGCAAGTCTGCCATTGTCACCGCGGGGAATGAAGGTTGGATTCCGGCCCGAAGTGGGAGCCTGCTGAGACCCATGCTGTAGCTGCCCTGACCGTGCTTTGCCGACCAGGCATCTGTGGTCAGATGGACCCTTGAGCCAGCGGAAGACAAACCAAGTCGAAAGCATTTGCCAAGAATGTTTTACGGAGGGCAAGTTTTTTTGCCCTTTTTTTAAATTTTTTGAAAATGATAGATGGTTGTATTTTTAAATTGTTTGAAAGTTTAGATGGTTGTATTTTTAAATTGTTTGAAAGTTTAGATGGTTGTATTTTTAAATTGTTTAAAAGTGTATCCATTCAAGTGCAAGTTATGCACTGACTGCCAGGTATAATGTGCAGTCATAGATGCAGTGAAAGGTATGCAGTGACTGCAAACAGCCGTTTGTGTAGTGACGGCCATGCTGGACTGGTGCGCGCCGTGACGAGAGTGCAGGTGATGGTGGCTTTTCAGCCCATATGCTTGCCCGGCTGATGTAGCTGAATGACAGAACAGTGACTTTCCAGCTGATCAAATTTGGTCTGACCACAATGAAGCAACGACCTTAATATCTTTTGTGTGCCACCCCCACCCGAGACACTCAAATAGCCGGCGGCCATTGCTTCATTGTGATGCGCAAGCCCCTTCACCGCGGCAAGGTAATGATCACGAAGGGGGATGGGCACATGTACACGCACCAGAAAAATTAGTGTAGCGGCCGCTGCTAGCAGCGGCCTTAAAAATTCAGGAATCCGCCTAGAGTCCTGGACCCTGTTGGTAGTGGCGGAGAAGGCAGTCAAGCGGCCTGCAGGCAGAGATGCTGTGTGTGGGGAGTGGACTGACTTAGTCTTCGGTCGTGCAGTAGCCCTCCGTGATCCATTCCTCATTCATTTTGATAAAGGTCAGGTACTGAACACTGTCGTGACTTAGGCGACTTCTCTTCTCAGTAACTATGCCTCCAGCTGCACTGAAGGTCCTTTCTGACAGGACGCTTGCGGCAGGGCAAGAGAGAAGTTGTATGGCAAATTGGGACAGCTCTGGCTACAGGTCAAGCCTGCGCAACCAGTAGTCCAAGGGTTCATCGTCGCTTTTCGCAGAGTCTACATCCACACTCAAGGCCAGGTAGTCGGCTACCTGGCGGTCCAGGCGTTGGTGGAGGGTGGATCCGGAAGGACTATGGTGAGGAGTTGGACTAAAGAACGTCCGCATGTCCGACATCACCCTGAGATCGCTGGAGCGTCCTGTTCTTGCCTGCGTGGACTTGGGAGGAGGAGGGTTACTGCCAGTGGTACCTTGATTGCGTTTTGCAGCCACATCACCCTTAAACGCATTGTAAAGCATCATCGACAGCTTGTTCTGCAAGTGCTGCATCCTTTCCGCCTTTTGTTGAGTTGGTAAGAGGTCCGCCACTTTGTGCCTGTACCGAGGGTCTAGTAGCGTGGCCACCCAGTACAGGTCATTCGTCTTGAGTTTTTTGATACGGGGGTCCCTCAACAGGCTGGACAACATGAAAGAGGACATCTGCACAAAGCTGGATGCAGAGGTACTCTCCATCTCCTCTTGCTCTTCCTCAGTGACGGGACGCAACTCCTCTTCCTCCCCCCAGCCACGAACAATACCCCCTGTGATGGCTGCCGCGGTTGTTCTCCTTCCGCCGCCTCTTCCTCCTCCACAGAAACACCTTCCTCATCATCACCATCATCAGAGTCTGACTCCTCTCCTTCCCCACACGACTCCTCTTCTTCCTCCTCCTCCCCCCTCTGTGCTGCCGCCGGTGTTGTGGAAACATCGGGTTCGTGTGTAAATGGTTCTAATGAATCCTGCTGCCCTAACTCTTCTTGTTCACGCTCCTCCACAGCTGTATCCACCACTCTACGCACGGCACCCTCCAGGAAGTAGGCGTAGGGGATCAAGTCGCTGATGATGCCCTCATCGCGACTCACCAGTTTGGTCACCTCCTCAAAGGGCTCCATGACCCTGCATGCATTTCGCATCAGTGTCCAGTTGTTGGGCCACAACATCCCCATCCTCCCAGATTGTGTCCTTGTACTGTAATGATACAGGTACTGGGTGACGGCTTTCTCCTGGTCTAGCAGGCGAGAGAACATCAACAGGGTGGAATTCCAGCGAGTCGGGCTATCGCAAATCAGGCGTCTCACCGTCAAGTTGTTTCTATGCTGAATCTCTGCAAAGCGTGCCATGGCCTTGTAAGAGCGCCTGAAATGCCCACACAACTTCCTGGCCTGCTTCAGGACGTCCTCTAAGCCTGGGTACTTGGACACAAATCTTTGCACGACCAGATTAAGCACATGTGCCATGCAGGGTATGTGTGTCAGCTTTCCCAAATTCAACGCAGCAATGAGATTGCTGCCGTTGTCACACACCACGTTGCCGATCTCAAGCTTGTGCGGGGTCAGCCAATGCTCCACCTGTTTGTTAAGAGCAGCCAGGAGAGCTGCTCCAGTGTGACTCTCCGCTTTCAGGCAAGACATGTCTAACACTGCATGACACCGTCGCACCTGGCATGCAGCATAGGCCCTGGGGTGCTGGGGCTGTGTAGCTGGGGAGGAGATGGCGGCACCAGCCAAGGAGGAGGAGGAGGAGGATGACGACATCGAAGCGGTGATAGCAGGTGGAGAGGAGGTGGCTGGAGGCCTGCCTGCAAGCCGTGGAGGTGTGACAAGTCGGTCCCTTGCGCAGCCACGTACTCCCTGCTTGCTGCCATCGGTCACCAGGTTGACCCAATGGGCTGTGTATGTAATGTAGTGGCCCTGCCCGTGCTTGGCAGACCAGGCATCCGTGGTCAGGTGGACCCTTGACCCAACGCTGTGTGCCAGAGATGACACCACTTGCCTCTCAACTGCACGGTACAGTTTGGGTATGGCCTTTTGAGAAAAATAATTGCGGCCTGGTATCTTCCACTGCGATGTACCAATGGCCACAAACTTACGGAAAGCCTCCGACTCCACCAGCTTGTATGGTAATAGCTGGCGAGCTAATAGTTCCGCCACGCCAGCTGTCAGACGCTGGGCAAGAGGGTGACTGGCAGACATTTGCTTCTTCCGCTCAAAGACTTCCTTCACGGACAGCTGGGTACTGCTGTGGGCAGAGGAGAAGGAACCGCTCAAGGGAAGAGGCGGTGTGGAGGAGGGTGGCTGTGAAGGTGCAAGGGAGAAAGTGGATGAAGACGATGCACCTGAAGGAGGAAGAGGAGAAGGAGTTTGGCTTGTCTTTTGAGGAGTGCTGCTTTTACTCAGGTGTTCTTGCCATAGCTGTTTGTGCGTTCTCTCCAGGTGCCTTCGTAAGGCACTTGTCCCTACGTGAGAGTTGGCCTTTCCACGGCTCAATTTTTGCTGGCAGAGACAACAGATGGCTTTGCTCCGATCTGAGACACACACGTGAAAAAATTTCCAAACCGCTGAGCCCCCCTGGGGTGATGGCGCTATGGTGGCATCAGAAGTTGACGTTGAAGGGCATGTGTGCTCCCTGGCCATAGCTGGCGATACATGGCGCCGGACACTGCCCCCAGCTGTTTCTGAGGATGAGCTCCCTCTGCTTCTATCATGGAGTCGTCTCCTCCTACTCCTCTCTGACTCCTCCTCTGAACTGTCCCCCTGGTCATCTCCTCTACCGGGAACATATGTGGTATCCGTATAATCGTCATCATAATCCTCCTGGCCAGCTGCGCTTTCCTCAGACACCTCCTCAAGTGCACCAACTTCAGGTGGTCCACCATCATCCCCATCCACACATACTATCGCCACCTAACTCAGACGTATGAGGTGGTGTACCTGCGCCTTCTTGTTGTTGTTGCAGTAGTGGCTGGGAATCAGTGATTTCACCACCACCACCGAATAACTCCTGCGAAGTGTCAAATGCAGCGGATGTGGTGCTTGTTGTAGCGCTGGTGGCTGCGGGAGATGAGGTGTTCTGTGTTAAATACTCAATCACCTCCTCGCGATTTTGGGAAGTGATGGCACGTGCCTTCTTCTGAGCACTGTATTTTGGGGCAGGTCCGCATGAAATCACAGCAACACCACCTCGCACAGCCACAGACCTGCCGGTGCCTGGTGGCCTTCCTCTGGGTCTGCCTCTACCTCTTCCTCTACCTGGTTTGTCCATTTTGTCCATCTCGGGGGTATGCTAGCTATATGCAGTGAGGTGGGTTCTCACTCAACACAACAGGTAGTTAGATGCAGTGAGGTGGCCAGGTGGGTTCACACTCAACACAACAGGTAGTTAGATGCAGTGAGCTGGGTTCACTCAACACAAGGCTAGGTATATGCAGTGACGAGGTGGGTTAAGTAAACACAACAGGTACTGGGTAGTTAGATGCAGTGAGCTGGGTTCACTGAACAGTAAAGGTACTTAAGATGCAGTGAGGTGGGTTCTCACTCAACACAACAGGTAGTTAGATGCAGTGAGGTGGCCAGGTGGGTTCACACTCAACACAACAGGTAGTTAGATGCAGTGAGCTGGGTTCACTCAACAGTAAAGGTACTTAAGATGCAGTGAGGTGGGTTCTCACTCAACACAACAGGTAGTTAGATGCAGTGAGGTGGCCAGGTGGGTTCACACTCAACACAACAGGTAGTTAGATTCAGTGAGCTGGGTTCACTCAACAGTAAAGGTACTTAAGATGCAGTGAGGTGGGTTCTCACTCAACACAACAGGTAGTTAGATGCAGTGAAGTGGCCAGGTGGGTTCACACTCAACACAACAGGTAGTTAGATGCAGTGAGCTGGGTTCACTCAACACAAGGCTAGGTATATGCAGTGATGAGGTGGGTTAAGTAAACACAACAGGTACTGGGTAGTTAGATGCAGTGAGCTGGGTTCACTGAACAGTAAAGGTACTTAAGATGCAGTGAGGTGGGTTCTCACTCAACACAACAGGTAGTTAGATGCAGTGAGGTGGCCAGGTGGGTTCACACTCAACACAACAGGTAGTTAGATGCAGTGAGCTGGGTTCACTCAACAGTAAAGGTACTTAAGATGCAGTGAGGTAGGTTCTCACTCAACACATCAGGTAGTTAGGTGCAGTGAGGTTGGTTCTCACTCAACACAACAGGTAGTTAGATGCAGTGAAGTGGCCAGGTGGGTTCACACTCAACACAACAGGTAGTTAGATGCAGTGAGCTGGGTTCACTCAACACAAGGCTAGGTATATGCAGTGATGAGGTGGGTTAAGTAAACACAACAGGTACTGGGTAGTTAGATGCAGTGAGCTGGGTTCACTGAACAGTAAAGGTACTTAAGATGTAGTGAGGTGGGTTCTCACTCAACACAACAGGTAGTTAGATGCAGTGAGGTGGCCAGGTGGGTTCACACTCAACACAACAGGTAGTTAGATGCAGTGAGCTGGGTTCACTCAACAGTAAAGGTACTTAAGATGCAGTGAGGTGGGTTCTCACTTAACACAACAGGTAGTTAGATGCAGTGAGGTGGCCAGGTGGGTTCACATTCAACACAACAGGTAGTTAGATGCAGTGAGCTGGGTTCACTCAACAGTAAAGGTACTTAAGATGCAGTGAGGTGGGTTCTCACTCAACACAACAGGTAGTTAGATGCAGTGAGGTGGCCAGGTGGGTTCACACTCAACACAACAGGTAGTTAGATTCAGTGAGCTGGGTTCACTCAACAGTAAAGGTACTTAAGATGCAGTGAGGTGGGTTCTCACTCAACACAACAGGTAGTTAGATGCAGTGAAGTGGCCAGGTGGGTTCACACTCAACACAACAGGTAGTTAGATGCAGTGAGCTGGGTTCACTCAACACAAGGCTAGGTATATGCAGTGATGAGGTGGGTTAAGTAAACACAACAGGTACTGGGTAGTTAGATGCAGTGAGCTGGGTTCACTGAACAGTAAAGGTACTTAAGATGCAGTGAGGTGGGTTCTCACTCAACACAACAGGTAGTTAGATGCAGTGAGGTGGCCAGGTGGGTTCACACTCAACACAACAGGTAGTTAGATGCAGTGAGCTGGGTTCACTCAACAGTAAAGGTACTTAAGTTGCAGTGAGGTGGGTTCTCACTCAACACAACAGGTAGTTAGATGCAGTGAGGTGGCCAGGTGGGTTCACACTCAACACAACAGGTAGTTAGATGCAGTGAGCTGGGTTCACTCAACAGTAAAGGTACTTAAGATGCAGTGAGGTGGGTTCTCACTCAACACAACAGGTAGTTAGATGCAGTGAGGTGGCCAGGTGGGTTCACACTCAACACAACAGGTAGTTAGATTCAGTGAGCTGGGTTCACTCAACAGTAAAGGTACTTAAGATGCAGTGAGGTGGGTTCTCATTCAACACAACAGGTAGTTAGATGCAGTGAGGTGGCCAGGTGGGTTCACACTCAACACAACAGGTAGTTAGATGCAGTGAGCTGGGTTCACTCAACACAAGGCTAGGTATATGCAGTGATGAGGTGGGTTAAGTAAACACAACAGGTACTGGGTAGTTAGATGCAGTGAGCTGGGTTCACTGAACAGTAAAGGTACTTAAGATGCAGTGAGGTGGGTTCTCACTCAACACAACAGGTAGTTAGATGCAGTGAGGTGGCCAGGTGGGTTCACACTCAACACAACAGGTAGTTAGATGCAGTGAGCTGGGTTCACTCAACAGTAAAGGTACTTAAGATGCAGTGAGGTGGGTTCTCACTCAACACAACAGGTAGTTAGATGCAGTGAGGTGGCCAGGTGGGTTCACACTCAACACAACAGGTAGTTAGCTGCAGTGAGCTGGGTTCACTCAACACAACGCTAGGTATATGCAGTGATGATGTGGGTTAAGTAAACACAACAGGTACTGGGTAGTTAGATGCAGTGAGCTGGGTTCACTGAACAGTATACAGTAAAGGTACTTAAGATGCAGTGAGGTGGGTTCTCACTCAACACAACAGGTAGTTAGACTTAGATGCAGTGAGCTGGGTTCACTCAACACAACGCTAGGTATATGCAGTGATGAGGTGGGTTAAGTAAACACAACAGGTACTGGGTAGTTAGATGCAGTGAGCTGGGTTCACTCAACACAAAGCTAGGTATATGCAGTTATGAGGTGGGTTAAGTAAACACAACAGGTACTGGGGTATATGCAGTACTGGGTAGTACAATGTGCAGCTCCCTGTCACACACACAGGCAGTCAGTCACTGAATGTGCTGGGCTGCTGGCAGTGGCACACACACTATCAATTAGCAAGGCTGTGCATGCAACAAAAGTGTCAGTTTGACACACAGGAAAAAAAAATGTACAGGTTGAGCTCTGAAAAGAGCTGTTGCTGGGTGCTTTAAAAGCAATATTAATCAGTCAGGAACAAGCAAAGCAACCTAGAACCTAACTAATCTGTCCCTAGGAGAAAAAGTCTGCAGCAGCTGTCCCTTTCCTCTCTCTAGCAGGCACACGAGTGACTGTAATGGCCGCCGGAGGCTGCCTTATATAAGGGGGGGTGGGGCTCCAGGGCTTACTGTAGCCTGAATGGCTACAATGTGCCTGCTGACTGTGATGCAGAGGGTCAAAGTTGACCCTCATAGTGCATTATGGGGCGAATCGAACTTCCGGAAAAGTGGGCGAACGCGAACCCCCAATGTTCGCCTGGAACTGTTCGCTGGCAAACAGTTCGGTACACCTCTAGTAGCCAGCAGCAACTGCAGCTCTGGCCTACACTCCCAGATAGAGCACAGAAGGAACCACCGCCACTACCGCTAGAGTGGATGCAATCCAAACAGACAAACAGATGGAGCAACCAGTAGCAACCGCTGCTCTGGCTTGCACCCCTACAAACGATTTCCTGTCGACCGCCGCTGGCGACAAGACAATCACAACAGATAGACAGTTACAAGGCAAAATAGATATTACAACCTGACTACGCTAGAAGGGATGCCTAGTGCAGTCCCAAGGAATTACTCTAAAATAATATCAACAAACAACAGCAAAGGCTGATACACCAGGTGAATTAGCAGGAACAAACCATCATGACCAGCCAGGAATTCTGGGAGCAAAAGGCATTTATACTGCAAGCCATCAGAGGAAGCAGCTAAGCAATTTGCATGACAAGTGTATGCAAATTCCTCACCAGCAGTGCAACTCTGAAACTTGCAAAGTGAAGACAGGTCTCTTTTCCAGAGACCTGCAGTACTCAGACCTAAAGAATGGTCAAACAGCTGTCTGCCTGTGCAGACAGCTGAGCAGATCATTACAGTACCCCCCCCCCCCCTCTCCAGGGACGGCTTCCAGACATCCCTCAAAACTGATATCACCAGGGAAACAGTCCGACTGAACACTCATGAAGGTCGGGACAGCCCGATAAGGCCCAATTCCAGAGTCAATCCCCCCCGGTCCGTGCGCTTACTTCCGTGCGACGTCAGACGCACAACTCCGTGGACTTGTGCGTCTGACGTCACACGGAAGTAAGCGCACGGACGGGCCGGTCAGTACAGAAGCGTATCGATCTACACCCTGCGACCGAGGAAGGAGGCGAAACGGGAGAGCGTGCATCTACCCAGGCGCATCCGGATATCAGCCGGCATCGAGACGGATGGGCACTGGCAGAGTCCTATTGTTTGACATGCGCAGAACGCACCTGGAGGCGTAAGTGACACTGAGTTTGTGCGCATAGAAGCATCTTAAAACTGTATTACGCTATGTTGGTTTCTTTTATGTTTTTATTGAGTGAAATTTAAAAATCGGAATAAATAGCAAGTCCTTGAAAAGGAGTGTCTAAAAGGATCCAGGAGTGTGAAACTTGTTTGCCTACAACATACAGCGCAAATTCCACCTGGATATAGAGGTGGGCTGCATCTGGTGAGCAGTGTGATTTGTAGCACGGCGGATTGGCACCAACACAGGGTGATTTGCAGGACACGTGGTGGAATTAATGTTTGAAGTATATTGAGTTTTTTGAACTGTATTACCCTATGTGGAGATTCTCCCCTCTTTGCAGAATCCAGTGAAGTGATATATAACTGTACTGCCTATGATCCACCTGACAACTGAGGTGGCCAGAATCTGGTGAGCATTTAGTGAGAGGGGACGAGGGACACGGAGTTGATTGATATTTGGGAGAGCACTTCACATGTGACACGTGGAAAAAGTGGAGGGATGATCTACTTAGACTGAACGATATTGCCCTATGTGGAGATTTATCTTTTTCAGGTCTGGAGAGCGCAGCAGCAACTTTGAAATTATTACCCAGTGTGTGGATTATCTGCAGCGATCCCAGTGACTGTGACTTTGTAATTTAACCTTGGTGAACTGTGGCGCAGTGTGTTGACAATTCATCAGTACTGAAAGTTTCAGCATAACACCCATCAGAACTGTAAATACCAGAGAAGAACCCATCGACACACTCCGAGCAATACCCACCACCTTCCAGTGACCGTCCAAAAATAACAAACTTGCCACAATACCTATTTGAAGTGTCCCTTTTAACAGAGAAGCCACTGTTGATCCCATCCAGGGTACCAGGAAATATTTCTCCCAGAATTTCCCAGAACACTTTGAAGCTCCGCAGAGATCCCGAGAGGCCAGAATGCTCACCAGGCTCACATGGAGAACTACCAAGAACCCCTATGGAACCTATGACAATTCCGGATTCAGAATTACCAGGACAACCATCAAGATCAGGGCTCTCAGGGACCACTTCTGGGCATGCAGGCAGGCAGGCAATATCAGAACATGTCTCCACCGAGGAAGCATCTGAGCATGCTGGTAACCGAGACACAGGGTTTTCTGGGTCACAGCGCACATCGGGGTTCGCTAGCACAAGTGAAACCTCAGGACATGTCGAGGAACTGCCGACCTCAGAGTCTGTCACGACAAGACCAAAACCAGGACTGGGCAAAGAATCATCACGAGTAGTGGTCACAAGCACTGGCAGCTCCCCAGCAGACACTTTTTCTCCCGCAAGGCCATTCCTGCACTGCACCGCTTTGTGATGGCCAATGTGGAGCGAGGGCTTGAGCACGCGGTTGGTGAAAGGGTCCACGTCACCATGGACTCCTGGAGCAGCCGCTTCGGGACAGGCCGCTACCTGTCCTTCACTGTCCACTGGGTCAGCTTGGTGGAAGGGGGTGAGGATGGGAGAGTAGCAGCGGGCACAGCAGCAGCAGCAACACAGTGGGTGGTGCCACCCCGCAGGGTCAGGGGAACTGCAGCAGGTTCCTCCGATCCTCTGCCATCCTCCGGCACACCTGGCCAAACCCCCCGCCTCAGCAGCAGCGTGAAGGCCCGCCACTGCCAAGCGCTGCTGCACTTGGTCAGCCTTGGGAAGACCAAGCTGACGGCAACCCATGTGTTGGCCAAACTCCAGGAGCAGGAGAGGATTTGGCTGACCCCCACAGGCCTCAGAGTCGGAGAGGTGGTGGCCGACAATGGGGCCAATCTGGTTGCCGCAATAGACAGGGGAAACCTGACCCACATCCCCTGTCTTGCCCACGTGCTGAACCTGGTGGTGCAGAAGTTCTTGCGCACCTACCAGGGGATGGGCGAACTGCTGGAAACGGCAAGGAACGTTGTGCGTCACTTCCGGCGCTCGGCTGCAGCCTGTGCGAGCCTGGAAGACGTGCAAAAGGAGCTGGAGCTGCCACGCCATCGGCTGATCCTTGACGTTCCGACTCGCTGGAACTCCACCCTGGCGATGTTGGAGCGTCTGGTTGAACAGAAGCACGCTGTCAACCAGTACCTTGCCCTGGCCACTGTTTCCGCCGCTCAGAGAAGGGACAAGACCAGCAACATCCCGTCCATCGTCCCCGATGATGACTGGAGGCACATGCAGCAGGTGTGCTTAGTGCTGGCTCCCTTTCTGCAGGCCACTAACATGGTGAGCAGGGACAATGCTATGGTCTGCGAGTGGGTGCCCCTGGTTTGTCTGCTGAACAGGGCCCTCAATGCTTTGCTGGAACAGGGAGCGGCAGCCTTGGACCAGCAGGAGCGGCAAGCAGCTGCACAGTCCACCTCTGAGGGGGAGGAGGAGGAGGACTTGGTGGAGGTCCCTGACCTTGCTGCTGATGAGGGGGAGTAGCACAGTGCAGCTGAGTTGGTGCGGGGGTGGAGAGAGGATGAGGCTGACGAGGCAGAGGAGGAGGAGGAGGATGAGGACAGCAGCACTGCCGTCGATGTGCCAGCAGACGTGGCCCGCCTCTTCCCAATGGCAGCGCACATGCTGAGGTGCCTGCGCAGGGACCCCAGGGTGATCCAGATGAAGCAGAGGGAGGACATCTGGATCAGCATAATGTTGGACCCACGCCTCAAGGGGAAGTTGAGCCAGTTCCTGCCGCCTGCAGGAGGAGACCCAGCGCAACAAATAAGGAGCTTGCAGCAGGCCCTTGTTGAGCGCTTGGAGGAAGCCTTCCCCCAGCCTTCCACCCCCACTGTCCAGCAGCCAGCACAGAGGCAGCAGCAGGTGCCTGCATCCAGCAGCAGCAAGCGCCCCACAGACCTGCTGTCTCTCAGCCACGAGCTCTACAGGACTGTAGAGGCTCCGGCAGCAGTGACTAGAGAGGAGGTGCATGCAGCAGCATCCTCCTCCGGTCACAGCCAGCGCCTGACCCGCATGGTGGCTGACTACATGGGGTCCTACAGCGGGCTTGACAGCGATGCCCCTGTTGATCCCATGGAGTATTGGGTCAAGCGCCTGGAGATCTGGAGCGAGCTGGCGCAGTACGCCCTGGAAGTGCTGTCCTGCCCCCCTTCCAGCGTGCTGTCCGAGCGCTGCTTCAGTGCAGCTGGTGGCGTGGTCACCGAGAAACGCTCACGTCTGTCTCACAAGTCTGTGGACAGACTGACGTTTCTCAAGATGAACCAGGCGTGGGTGGAAGGCGAGTTCCTGGCCCCTGTTGTCGGCGAGAGGGGGACATGAACTGGCTGCCGGAACTTAGAACAATCGTTAATGTGCCTTACCACCCTTTACCACCTCCTGGCTCCTGCTCACTAAGCCAGCCTGGTTCACTTTGACTATTACGTCGCCTGCATCCACACATTTTACACCTACAGTGGGCTGCTGTGTACTGCCCTTCTGCTGTCTGTCTGTGTTTCCCACTGCCAGGGTACACAGAATTACCTTCTGCTGCCACTCTGCCACCAGCTATTACGTCAAACAATAGCTATATTGGTTGTAAAACCAAAACTAAAAAAACCATTAAAAAAAAAAAGGTTTAATTTTTCTGAGGTGCCCGGGTTGAAAACTGTGTTGTCCCAGTTGTGTATTGGACACGATGTGGGCTGCACGACCGCTGTCTGGGACCTCCTGTTGTGTTTATTTACAGCCCTGGTATCACCGCTAGGTACCAGGGCTATTATGTCACGCTGCCTACCTGCTGCCACACTCACACTGCTCCTCCTCCATTCCTCCTCCTCCTGCTGCTGCTGCTGTCTGTCTGTGTTTCCCACTGCCAGGGTAAACAGAATTACCTTCTGCTGCCACTATGCCACCAGCTATTACGTCAAACAATAGCTGCTCACATAATTACTCCTCCATTCCTCCTGCTGCTGCTGCTGTCTGTCTGTGTTTCCCACTGCCAGGGTACACAGAATTACCTTCTGCTGCCACTCTGCCACCAGCTATTACGTCAAATAATAGCTATATCTGTGTAATTGGTTGTAAAACCAAAACCAAAAAACCATTAAAAAAAAAAGGTTTAATTTTTCTGAGGTGCCCGGGTTGAAAACTGTGTTGTCCCAGTTGTGTATTGGACACGATGTGGGCTGCACGACCGCTGTCTGGGACCTCCTGTTGTGTTTATTTACAGCCCTGGTATCACCGCTAGGTACCAGGGCTATTATGTCACGCTGCCTACCTGCTGCCACACTCACACTGCTCCTCCTCCATTCCTCCTCCTGCTGCTGCTCCTGTCTGTCTGTGTTTCCCACTGCCAGGGTACACAGAATTACCTTCTGCTGCCACTATGCCACCAGCTATTACGTCAAACAATAGCTGCTCACATAATTACTCCTCCATTCCTCCTGCTGCTGCTGCTGTCTGTCTGTGTTTCCCACTGCCAGGGTACACAGAATTACCTTCTGCTGCCACTCTGCCACCAGCTATTACGTCAAATAATAGCTATATCTGTGTAATTGGTTGTAAAACCAAAACCAAAAAACCATTAAAAAAAAAAAGGTTTAATTTTTCTGAGGTGCCCGGGTTGAAAACTGTGTTGTCCCAGTTGTGTATTGGACACGATGTGGGCTGCACGACCGCTGTCTGGGACCTCCTGTTGTGTTTATTTACAGCCCTGGTATCACCGCTAGGTACCAGGGCTATTATGTCACGCTGCCTGCCTCATTGACTGCCTGCTGCCACACACTCATCCTCCTTCTCCTGCTGCTGAATTTACCTCCTGCTGTCTGTGTGTTTCCACTGCCAGGGAGCACATACAATGGCGCTTCCAACATGCGTGCGCCCACCAGCTATTTGTTACGCTCAAAAATAGCTGCATTTCTTTAAAAAAAAAAATGGAAAGAGAAATAAGTGAAGAAGAAGAAGACGATATAGAAAAAGGAGAAGGAGAAGGAGAAGGAGAAGGAGAAGGAGAAGGAGAAGGAGAAGAAGAAGAAGAAGAAGAAGAAGAAGAAGAAGAAGAAGGAGAAGGAGAAGGAGAAGGAGAAGGAGAAGGAGAAGGAGAAGGAGAAGGAGAAGGAGAAGGAGAAGAAGAAGAAGAAGAAGAAGAAGAAGAAGAAGAAGTATATACAGTACTGAACAAAATTCTGGACACAACTTCTCTTTCCACCTTTTTTTTTTTTAAAGGAACATCCCCACATAATCACTTGCTGTTGTTACTTGGAAAAAAAGATGTTTCTTGCATCATTCACCCTCAAAACAAGTGTTGGAAGCTATTTAAGGCCAATTCGAATAGTCAGCTCGAATAATGAGCTCGAATACCGACTCGAATAGTCAGCTCGAAGTCCGAGGTCGAATCGAATAGTAAAAATTATTCGACTCGAATATTCGACTGACCTCGAATAATTTACTATTCGAATTCGACCAAACTCGAATTTTAAATTTTTTTTAAATTTGAGCACCACTGACTGTATGTCAAGGTTAGAAATAGTGGGCAGAGCCAAAAACAACTAACTTTTTACATGGGAAAATATAAATTGTAGCTATTCTTACAATGTTAATGGCAGGGTTCTCAAACTTGACACAGTTGGTCACTGGGGGACTAGGATTAATATTCGGAAAAGTAGGTGGAGCCTACAAGAGCCAATCAAAATTCACCTATTGGTTTTCGAGGGGAATATTGAAACTGCTGTCATACTTACACTGTTAATGGCATAGGCCTCAAACCTGCTACAGTCGGTCATCAAGTGACTGGGGTTCAAATTCACTAAAGGGGTGGAGCCACAAACAGCCAATCAGATTTGCTTTTTTTGGATAAACTGCTTCCATTCACACAATTTTGATGCAAGGAACCCAAAAGCTCACAAACTTGGTCATTGAGTAGTGACTATGTGTCAAGGTTACAAAAAGTGGGTGGAGTCAAAAACAGATTTTTCTGGGAGATTGTAAACTGCAGCCCTTCTTCACTGTTAATGGCAGGGTTCTCAAACTTTGCACAGTTGGTTACTGGGTGACTGGGAATAATATTCAGAAAAGTGGGTGGAGCCTAAAGAAGCCAATCAAAATCATCTGTTGATTTTCAAGGGGGATATTAAAATTGCTGCTATTCTTGCACTGTTAATGGCACAAGCCTCAAACCTGGTAGTTAGTCATTGGGGTTCAAATTCAGAAAAGGGGACAGAGCCACAAACACTATCATTTCTTGGGAAAATACAAATTATTGACCCCAAAGTTCACAAACTTGGTCACTGAGTGACTGTATGTCCAAATTACAAAAAGTAGGCGGAGCCAAAATCAAATTTCCCTGGGAAAATGTAGACTGCAGGCCTTCTTACACTGTTAATGACATGGTTCCCAAACTTTACCCAGATGGTCACTGGGTGCCTGAGATTAATATTTAGGGTGGGTGGAGCCTATAATAGCCAATCAAAATTCACCTGTTGATTTTCAAGAGGAATATTTAAATTGCTGCCATTTTTACACTGGTAATAGCAGATGCCTCAAACCTGCTACAGTTGGTCATTGGGTGACTGGGGTTCAAATTCTGGAGAGGGGCAGAGCCACAAACAGCCAATCTGATTTGTTTAATTTCTATAAGAATATACAAATTATTGATGCTAAAGACCCCAAAGCTCACAAACTTGGTCATTGAGTGTTTGTGCGTTAGGGTTAGAAGAAGTGGGCGGAACCAACACCAGTCAAATACATACCCGGGCAATGCCGGGTCATCAGTGGGTGGAGACAAATACAAATTTCACTGGGAAAATGTAAACTGCAGCCATTCTTACACTGTTAATGGGAGGGTTCTTAAACTTTGCACAGTTGGTCACTCAGTGAATGGGATTAATATTCAGAAAAGTGGGTGGAGCATACAAAAGTGTATAAAGCTTCACCTATTGCTTTTCAATGGAATATTTAATTGCTACCATTCTTGCACTGTTAATGGCACAGGCCTCAAACCTGGTACAGTTGGTCATTGGGTGACTGGGGTTAAAATTCAGAAAAGGGGGTGGAGCCACAAACAACCCATCAGATTTTTTCATTTCAATGCAAATTATTGATGCCAAAGACTACAAAGCTCACAAACTTGGTAATTGAGTAATTGTGTATTAGGGTTAGAAAAAGTGGGTGGAGGCGACACCAGCCAAATACATACCCGGGCAACGCCGGGCAATCAGCTTATATATATATATATAATGTTACAGTATATTACAAGTTTTTATTGCATAGTGAATTGTCTGCACTCCAGCCAGTAATTCTCACAGTTTTTCAGCATGAGCAGCTCCCTTCCCCCTCAGACAAGCTGAAATTGAGAGCAGAGTCCTGTCTGTGACTCAGGACACACAGAGAGCCTGCAGGGGGCGTGGAGGGGGAGTGCATAACTTCTCCCTATCACAGAGACAGTGCATTCCTCTTTGGCTCGACAAAGCCTTGATAAAGAAAAGAAGATTAGATATATTACAGAGAGAGTGCAACTAGAAAAGGCTGCAGTAAGCCAGAGCACATTAGAACAGGTGTAGGAATTTATAGGATAGAATAAATAAGGCTGAAAATTTTGTTACAGAGTCTCTTTAAAACAGAAGGAAACTTGCAATACTTCAACTATAAGTGAACATTTGTGGTTATCCACAATGCACCACTACTGAATATGCAAATGATCTCTTTTTGCCCCTGTAAGCCAGGCAAGCATCCAGAAACCGCTGGTGTATAGCAAGCCTATAGCTTTTGATATTGCACAGCCATATCAACCCCACATGTAGACATCCTGTTTCGGGCTTTTGGCCCTCATCAGTACATGACAGGAATTGATACCAGTACCAGTACAACAGAGTAACCAAGCAGCTTGGGGTGACCCAAACCACTATAAAGAGACCGAAAAGCCATGTACTGATGAGGGCCAAAAGCCCTAAACAGGCTGTCTACATGTGGGGTTGATGTGGCTGTGTAATATTAAAAGCTATAGGCTTGCTATACACCAGCAGTTCTGGATGTGAGCTTAGCTTACAGGTGCAAAAAGTCATAATTTGCATATTCAGTAGTGGTGCATTGTGGGTAACCACAAATGTTCACTTATAGCTGAATTATTGCAAGTTTCGTTCTGTTTTAAGAAGGCAAATTTCATCAAGCTTTGCTGATTAGTAGGGGGCTTTTTGGTCTCTTTTATCCCCCTATACATTCCTAGTGGTTTGGGTCACCCTGAGCTGCTTGGTTACTCTTTTGACCTTTGAAAGGGATCTTGCACCAGCTGGTCCTGGAATTAGGATCTGCTGACCATGGTTTTAGCCACATGGCTCGCTTGGCTGTGCCTGAGTACAGCATGTCCCTAGTGGCACATCTGATAATATGAAATGCAGCTTTACCTATATAATCAGAAGCAATACAGACTTCTTCCAGGGCTAAGGTCCCCTTGAGGTTATCTGCCCACACTTTAACTGCTTGGGCAATAAAGGTTAGGGCTATGGCAAGTTTGCACACACCCCCTATGCTGATCTAGATCTAAGTCCATTTTACTATCAAGAGCATCTAAGAATGAGACCATGGGCTCGATTCACAAAGCGGTGCTAACCCAGTAAAAGACTTTAGCCGTGATAACCATTGCACCACGCTGGTGAAAAGACAGTTTAGGCGTGATAAGTTTAGGCGTGATAAGTTTAGGCATGATAAGTTTAGATAAGTTTAGATCGCGTGCAAAGTCCCGTTCGCAAAGCAGCGCCATTAAACTCTATGCAAAGTGCACCAGACTTTGGTAGCGCAAAACTTTTGATCAGCTGTGCACTGCGGTGCTAACCCAGTTGGTGCTTAAACTTATCACGCCTAAACTTATCACGCCTAAACTTATCATGCCTAAACTTATCATGCCTAAACTTATCACGCCTAAACTGAGTTTAGGCATGATAAGGAGCTTTTCACCAGGGTGCTAACTGTTAGCACCGCTTTGTGAATCAAGCCTCAAGTCTTCTAACAGAAGCATCACATGTTGCACCAAACACATAACAGATGCATCCACAAAATGTGCAGATTCTAGTTGGGCTGACAATTCACCTTCTATAGGATAAAGTTTGCTTAGCTGGTTGGCCAGAGCTGGCTTCTTCTTAATTCTAGACCACTCATCTTAAATTAAGTCGGTGTTAGGCTTGTCTGGTCAATGACTATTGGTCAGGCCGTATGCCCATATGACTGACCTCTAGCCCACCCCTAACACCTGCATAAACATCTATCTTATCACTAACAATAACCCTGCAGGTAGTTGTAGCATGCAGACTGACAGATAGTATCCACCAAACAAAGCAGTATGAGATGCAACACAGTTTCAAGAGATATAGTCACCTGAAGCCTAAGGGCTTGAGGTAGTCTAGACGATAGCCAGGTAACTACAGATGCAGAAGGGTAGAAAGGCAATTCAACAGTACAGATTGCGTGGTCAGTTCAGGCAGATGTCGGTCCAGTCGGCAATCAGACAGATCCGGGTACAGGCAGTGTCGGCAACGGGTAATCCAATCAGAGAGCGTAGTCAGGAACAAGCAGTAGTTAGCAACGGGTAATCCATTTAGAGGGCGTGGTCAGGAACAAGCAAGGGTCGGCAGCAGGAGATCAATCTGGAAATAAGCTTGGTCAAGGTACAGACAAAGTCGGCATAAGATTAGAAGCTGTGTGTGAGAAAACGCGGAAGAGCCGCCGCAAGTACTCAGAGTGAGGCGGCTGATTCCGCGTCTAACATGGCATCTGGCGTGCTTAGGCACGCGTCTACTAGCCGGGTGGAACGCGGAGAAACCGCCGCATGCCCAGTGGACAAAGCGGTGGAATCCGAGTCCGACGCAGCAGTCTGTACGCATAGGCCTACTACTGACACAGTGGCTGAACGCGGGGAAACCGCTGCATGCTCGGATGGCGGTGTGGCTGGCCCCGCGCTCGAACAGGCTGATACATTGCAATACATGTCTGGTGTAGCTGGGACTGATAGTCCACACAGGTTCAGAAGGATGCGCGCGCGGAGAGGCAGAACATTTATGACAGCCAGAAGGGTGTCAGCTGACCAGGCCGGTCAGCTGACAATTCTTTCAGTTTTCATTGGTCCAGCACTTATGGGAGGCGCTAGGGAGCGCTGGTCTATATATACTGGGTGCTGGTCATTTCTCTGGTGTCTGGCGTTGCGATCACTATGTGGTAGCACTCAGACCTTGTCAGTATCTGTGTTTATCTAGTCAGTTTCCAAGGTGTTGATGATCAAGGAGCTCACACCTTAGTCTAGGAATTCTGTTATTATCTGTATTGTATTCTAGATCAGTTTCCAAGGTGTTGATGACCAAGGAACTCACACCTTAGCTTAGGCATTGTTGATTATTTGTTATGACCTTCTGCTTCCCTGACCATTCTTCTGATCTCTGATTTTGTACCTTTGTCATTCTGATACTCTGTTGCCAAACTCTGCTTGCCTTAAGACTCCGCATCTGCCTCCTGTCTCTGTACCGTATCTGCCTGTATGTTAACGACCTGGCCTGCCCGACCTCGAGAACTATCTTCCTGTTAGAGATAGTTCACAGACCTGTTGGTGACACCCCCTCATTGGTGTCACTCACGCTCTGCCCTTCCTTTTCCTAGCTTGACTCCTCTTTCTAGAGAGTCCAGGCTAGCGGAAGGAATTGGTTTCTGTGCAGTACTCCTTACTGCACTTGCACCTACTCCTGAGGTGCGGTCCTCAAAGTATTACTGTTGCACCAATACACTCTTATCACTCAGGTGTCCAGAGGTTAGAGATATATCTGATTATCAGTGATACTGCAGATCATCAATAATCTGGTATATATCTGCATTCTCGGTGATACTGCAGATCACCGGTAATCATACCCTCTCTGTGTTACACCGATCGTTACACTGTGAGCACAGTCTCAGCAACAAGCCCAGCAGAGACTATCACGGGTGATGACAGAGGGCGCTCACCTTATTCTTATACTAGAATTAACCAATCAAACAAAAGGAATCCAAAAGTAATCAATCACTTTGCGGCGTGTCAGCAATTCTGCTGACACGCCATGCATATACGCTGTCCCTGTTTACAGCGGCGGAGCGCGTACTTTGGATGCGTCCGCCGCTTAGCCAATGGGAACTGAGCACTGTGCACTCCACTGACATCGGAGCCCCGCCGAGAGCCAGAGGCTTGTGCCTCAGCGTGGTTCTCGGCATTCCAGTTGGACTCCTCCATAACTGGCCTTCATAGTGGCTACCTGGACGGTAACCCTTGTTTGTGAGTATAACCTACATATACTTACCTTCCATACCCAATTTACAGTACATACTACACTATACTGGGCTCTCGGCGTCTTCCCTTATATTAGTTGGTCATGTTTCCCTTGCTGCAGAAGTTGATGATTTTGCATGTTCCCCTAATAACTGCTGTACAATTTCCCTAAAGATGGTAAATCCTGGTGTTGTGCTTCTTCTTCTGTAGGGAATGAATAAAAGCAGGTTGCAAATACTAGTTTCTCAGGTAATGGCCTGTCACCACAAGCCCAGCAATCTGATTATCCGCCATGTTTATGTGAACTTTTGCATGAGTGGTCCCTTCTGCTCGATCTTCAAGATGAGCATGGTCTCTTAGAAGTTGAAGCACATGATTGGCTTTGAGGGCAGTAAATACACAATAGTATGTATTAAGTAATTGTAACAAGTAAAAGTAATTGTAATTGTTACCGGGCCTTACCAATAATTATTGGGCTGATCAGTCTCCTGAGCGCAGCAGCCTTCGTTGCTTCTCCAGCGAATGGCTGAAATAAGCAGTGGTGCAGTCATGTAAGAATAGGCAATAATGTCTGGTAACTTTAATCCAATACAGTAACAAAGTGCCTTTATATTGGCTTACTGAAGATGCAGGGACAGAGGGTTTTCTGTGAACATAAAATATCATCAGTGTCAGCATGTGTGGATTATTGACCAACAAGCTGTAGTGTAGTGGTCCAGAATTCTACCTTTCTTTCTTGTAAAATACAATCTCCCATAGCTGCAGTGGCATCCATGCTCACCACAGCTCTGAATTTAAACTGTGTCTCC
This sequence comes from Hyperolius riggenbachi, assembly GCF_040937935.1. Classification (NCBI taxonomy): domain Eukaryota; kingdom Metazoa; phylum Chordata; class Amphibia; order Anura; family Hyperoliidae; genus Hyperolius; species Hyperolius riggenbachi. Next base: position 425,993 of record NW_027152341.1, on the reverse strand, counting down.
TTCCAGGTACAGCATGGGCCAAAGTTCCACAATCCCAGATTAAATTTGGCTATTTATACCATTTATTATAAAATTTACATTTTGTTGCTGCTATAATGTATGGCAGTGATATTCAAACTTGTTTTTTTTTTTGCATTATGAAGTTTTTTCTCCTAGTATGGCAATGATATTAAAACATGTCTAAAGGTAAACAAGAGGAATAAAAGGTTTATAGAAAGCATAATAAGTTGCTTTATATGCATGCGGTGTGGTTTCAAAAATGTGCAGCACTATAAGATTTTGCTAAATGGTATTGTTAAAGTGTTAGGCCCCCATTTAATTTGTTATAGCTTGTCCTGGTGATCTGGTGGTTACCCCTCTTATTTAGAGCGTTCCTTGGCATCTAGTGGTGCTTTCCCTGGGGTCTAGTTGTCCCCCCCTTCATATATTTTTCCTGTATAGTATAGTTGCCCCCCCCCCCCTTCCACTTTAAGGCAGGCCCTGGTAGTCTAGTGGGCCCCCTTTCCCTTTAAGGCATTTCTTGGCAGTCTAGTGGGTCCCCTTTTCTCCACAGCTCTTCCTGGTAGTTTAACCCCCCACCCTAATAGTTTTATATGGTAGTCTAATGGTTCCTCCCCTTTAAGCATGGGTACTCCCTTCCATATTAAAGGTCTCCTGGTAGTCTAGTGGTACCACCCCTTTACACTGTAAGTGTTCCCTGGTAGTCTAGTGGTGCTCCCTTCCCCTTTTAGGGTCCCCCGGTAGTCTAGTGATTCCCTTGCAGAGATCAGCAGCTGGAAGCAGCTGTGTAAGTATAACTCACCTTCCTACTTTCTCTTATCACTGCTCTCTAGTGTCTGCACATACCTGGTCCCGGCTGAATACATCATCAAGCCAAGACCCGGTAAAGGCACAGACAAGAGGCCGGTGGATATGAGAGAAGAGGAAAGTGCCGATTAGCCAAGAATGTAAGATATTACTGTTTTCCCCCGAAAAAAGACACTGCCTTATATTAATTTTTCCTTCAAAAGATGTGCTAGGGCTTATTTTCGGGAAGGTCTTATATTTTGTGGGGGTAGCGAGATTCCCCCTTATGTATAGCCATATGCCCCTTTCAGGGAAACACTGTAATAACTCATAATAATTTCTTATGTCTCCTTACAGCGCCAGAGACTGATGCCCCTCCAGATCCAGGAAGCATCAGAGCCTCCTCCTACCACTACTTCCCTACTTGGATACCAGCTGAAGCATCTCTGTTTGAAAACCATGAGGACAAGCCTCCGGATTACGTGTTGTCTGATGTCACCACTTCCAACTGCTGCTTGGAATATCAGAGCCATGGGAAGGTCCATGAGTATTACTGTGCTGAGTGCTCCATCTGTATATGTGCTGCTTGCTACCAAGGAGAAGCACATCAGGGACATCAGGTAGATACTATAACTAAAGTGTTTAAGCAGGAGAAGGAGAATCTGAAAAATGTACTGAACACACTAAAATTGAAGAAAACAGAAATTGAGTTTAAGTGCCAAGATCTGCAGAAGAAGGACACAGTTGATAAAGAGAAATCAGATAACATAATTAAAAGAATGGGTACCTTCTCGAAGTTGCAGCAGAATCAATGGAACTCAATTGTGACTGACATTTCTGAGCAGAATAACCAATACTTACTATTCCATGACAAGCTGAGTAAGCTGCGAAAAGTGTCCATTGACAGACTGTGCAGAAAGATTGAACTCATTAAAGAACTAGATAAGCAGTCTGATCCAGTAACTTTCTTAAACATGCTAGAATATGTCAAGGAAGCTGCTATGGAGGAAGGTGATACACAAATTGATGCAAGTAATGTGGCTAGACCTAAGTTTACGAATGTTCAACAATCATTCACCGTGACATATACCAATACAGAAGGGAATGAGCAAAAGCATAAGCTGAACCTATCATTTGATGACTCAGATAGTAATGCCCATATACCAAAAAGTGCTAACACAAACCATAAAGCATCACAGACAGAGAAAGAGGAAGGCTCCTCCTCAGCACCACTTACAGGTAGTAATGCCCATTTACCAAAAAGTGCTAACACAAACCATAAAGCATCACAGACAGAGAAAGAGGAAGGCTCCTCCTCAGCACCACTTACAGGTAGTAATGCCCATTTACCAAAAAGTGCTAACACAAACCATAAAGCATCACAGACAAAGAGAGAGCAAGGCTCATTCTCAGCACCACCTCAGATGTGTGTGTCTGACAACATGCCACAGGGGGGGAATGAAAAAGAACCGTCTTTATTTTCTAAAATCATCCAAGCATTAAAATCTGCCTTAGAGTGGTTTTTCTCTCTCTTCAAATGTTCAGAAAAAGAAAAATGCTACAGCAAGGATTCCAGTACTTTGCTGTGATATCGCTGCAATGCTCTGTGTATTTGTCATGGTCTTTATCATACTGTATCACATTAAATAAAACTGCTGTAGAGAACTGCTATGATAAAGGAAGCCAGATCGGTTGAAAAGGGCGCCTGTAAAAAAGGGCGCCTGGTGGAGCCTATATTTCTATAAATTCGGCTACAGAGAGGGTGCCTAGTGTAGCCCATCTAACATTGGTTATAAAATCCATCCTGGTATATCCTATTGATGTTCACACCGGTTATAAAGGGATCTGTCACTTGCGTTACATAAGGGATCCATTTTTTATAGCCCATATCTTTTTACCCGTATCGGTTCACTTCGGTTTTGAAAGGGATCCTTATGCCTTGTATAACCCATGTTAGTGAAATTCGGTTATGAAAAGGATCCTTCACTTTGGTTATAAAAGGGATCCCTTTTTTGTAGCCTTTTTTTTTACTGCGGCTATAAAAGGCCAGATGTTTTGCCCATCTATGTACTCTTCGATTATGAACGGGATCCTTCTTTTGTTGCCCATGTGTGGTAACTTCGGCTATAAAGAGGACGACAGGTTTAGCCCATATGTTGTACCTTCTGCTATGAAAGGGAACCGATTTTTAGCCTATATACACTAATTTTGGCTACTCCAAACCCGGATGTCCGTGTAACCCATAAACGGTTAAAGCAACTCTGCTACAGAAACCACCTGGTGTAGCCTATAAAGGTTGAAACTATAGATAGTATGCCTACAAACCAGCTACAGCTGTAGCCCTTATATGCCAACGTACTCAATCACAAAGTAAGTGCGCTTCTTGTAGCCCATATTCTGCTAAAACCGTTCCAAATTGCTCTGTTGTAGCCCATAATATACATTCGTCTGTAATACGGAGTCCGGTCATAGCCCATATCCCTAAATCTCCCTCATGGTATTAATACTAATATTAATGAGCAGTTGCCCATACGTCATTGACCGGATATGTAGCCGTGTAAGTATAGCCCATACTGCTAAATTACAATGTTTATGTTAATGAAAGTTCGGTTCATCTCATGCAATTGGTTCATTTTAACAAATCCAATCATAGGATTAGAACTGGATCATGAAGGAGACATTATTCATTGTACCGTGGAGTCGTTGCTAGTCACTTCCATCAGTGTTCATAATGAATCATATAGTTACTCCATCAGCACTGGCTGACTGTGAGTACTTTGAATGAGTTACTTTCTCATTTGCAAGTGACTCACTTGTTTCACAGTGAGTACTAGTTATGTTATAAAAAAAAGCATGCCTGCCTGTCATGATTGGGATCTTTTCTACAGTATTGCTGAGTGCAATATTAAGGCAGGATTAAAGGTGCCCATACACTTACCAGATTGTCCTGCGATATACAGCAGAATTGATTCAATGTATTAGAACTGGATCATAAAAGCTTCATTATTCATTTCAAAGAACTGATGTATGGGATTTGAACTGGATCACGGCAGATTCTTTATTCATTGTTCATTATGAATCAGATAGTTGGTCCATCAGCACCAGCTGAGTGTGAGCACTTTGAATGAGTTGCTTTCTCAAGTACTAATGGTATTAATGGTTCATGCCTGGCTTGCATGTATTGGATCTTTTCTATAGAGTGCAATAGCAAGACCGGATTAAAGGGGCCCATACACTTACCAATTTTTCCCACGATATACAGCTGATTAGATAAGTGTGATCGAATCTGTAGTGAAATTGATGCGCAAGCGCTGATCGACCGTTTGATTTCCATGTGAAATGTAAAATTCCCGTGTATGTGTCCGTGGCGAAGATATTGCTTGATTGCTGGTGTGTGGGGATAGCGTTGATAGCAGCGTTGTAATAAGCGACGTCCGATGCTAGCGGCAATACATTAAGTGTTCCACAGGCGCGTGTCCTCAGTGTCCCTTCTACGCGCTTTTCTCCGACTGGCTTCTCTTACTTCCATGTTGGTGGAAGTTTAAACAGTACAGCTCAGTCTGCTGTTTATACTACCACCGACAGAAAGTAAAGTGAAGCTGGAGCTCTGGACCCCAGAGCATAGAAGAGACAGCGGAGACCGGTGGATGTGCGCAGGCTGGAACAGGTTATGTATGAAAAGGTTTGTGTTGGGAGTGCATCATCAGCGGCAGTTCCACAGATTTTGAATTGTTTGCATAGTGAAATTGATTTAAAATCACTTAGCAGTCTAGGCAGGCAGCCAATAGATCCCTCTTTGATCAGAGTCAATCACAGATGGATCTATGTGCTGGTCGATGTGTTGGGAATTGATCAGTGTATGGCAGCCTTTGTTAACTTTTTGCACCGGAGTTATCTGAACTTTGTATTTCCTTTAAAGTACATAGATCATCTCACTTTGTAAAAAAAAATTAATCTATGCTCAGATCCGATGTGCTGTAAGTACTCGAGTTGTTAGATAAAGCTTGCCATACATTATCCGACCAACCAAACAATCATCCATCCAATTTGAGTAATGTAATAAAAATTTATGAAAATTGTTGCGGCCAAGTGCATGTCCGACCGACAAAGAACCCAATTGCAGGCTAGAAATTGGCTGCATGGTCGATTGCGCATGCTGGAATATGTCTGTCTTAATTCAGTTGTTTGGTTGTGTGTCGGCCCCCTGCAGCCTCCGCCAAAATGTGTAAATTTAAGTAGTGTGTGCATTTATACATTACCTGTGCGTTGTCAGCCTCCATGCGTTTCCGTCCATCCTGCTGTGTTCCGCATACAGTCTGCCGTTGCATAGTGTCTGACCTGAGATGCTATGCGCCGCTAGCGTGTACGCAGTTCTTACCCCGGCGAGATGGAGGGACACTGTGCGGAAGCTGTTACAGGACAGTTAATGCATAATTGCACCTAACTACATAAATTTATAATTGATTGTGCCAGTGGATGGTTGCACACCTCAAGCTCAGCCGATTAACTGACGATTTAATGCTGAAATTGGACGGGAATCAGCATGTAGTTTATGGCCAGATTCTATCGAGAGACAAATTGATCTGTAATCAGATTCGATTACACATTAATTTTTCTCTTGGTGGAAGCTGCACATAATCTTCAAATGTATGGCCACCTTAAATCTGCAATGAAACTGTATCGTGTGGATCCAGCATTACTTCACTATTGATATCTAATTTATGGTTCCGTGTTAAATACTCCAAAGTGTATTATGCGGTGCATGCAAAGGGGATGAATGTTTTGTGTGCATTTTCTTTCATGTATTTTCATTTTGTTGTTTCCAAAAAATTACTTAGAATCATTGTGACAAGGAAATGTTTTGAATGAGTGAGTTATGAGTCTAGAGTCAGGACTCAGCAGAAGATACTGTCCTGTTCTCTACACACAGACCTCTATTCCTCTCCATAGACTCCAAACTCCTTTATCTCTGCAAACAAGTGTCAATCCATGTTTATGCAAATGCCCTGCTGCTGCTCCAGCGTTGGCACGCATACATGTTTTGTAGTTTGTCTGCGTTTTTCAGTTTTGTACACACAGACTCCTAGTCCTCCACATTTAACACCCCCCTTGTTGAATAAACGGCCCAATTCATGTGTACTTAAGTGCCCTGCTGTTGCTTCACACTTGACATGCACTTACGGACTGGGTATTATTTCCATTTCCTCCTCATCAGTGTTGCTCGGATACCTCATTATCCTATTCGAGTTTGGTCGAATTCGGATAGTAAACTATCCGAATTCACTCGAAGTTCGATATTCGAGTTAATTGAATATCCGATTCGACCTCGGATATCCGACGTCACTATCCGAGTCTGTATTCGAGTAAAATATTCGAGCTGGCCTTAAATGGCTTTTAAAACTTGTATTGGAGGTCAATGATGCATGAAACCACCTTTTTTATGAAGAAAAACATCAAGTGATTATGTGGTGATGTAGTAGTTATAAAAAAAGGTATCAAAAATAGTAAATTAACTTCATGAAAAGTGTTTGCATGAGAAGGTGTGTCCAAAATGGTTGTAAGTTGGATATCTTCATTTACGTCGTCTTCATCTTCTTCTTCTTGAATCTTCTACTCGAATCTTCTTCTTCTTCTTGAATCTTCTTCTTCTTTCTTCTTCTTTCTTCTTCTTTCTTCTTCCTTCTTCTTCCTTCTTCTTTCTTCTTCTTTCTTCTTCGTTCTTCTTCCTTCTTCTTCCTTCTTCTTTCTTCTTTCTTCTTTCTTCTATCTTCTTCTTCCTTCTTCTTTCTTCTTTCTTCTATCTTCTTCTTCCTTCTTCTTTCTTCTTTCTTCTATCTTCTATCTTCTTCTTCTATCTTCTTCTTCTATCTTCTATCTTCTTCTTCTTCTATCTTCTTCTTCCATCTTCATCATTCATCTTCATATTCATCTTCCATATCTTCTTTTATATCTTCTTCTATATCTTCTTCTTCTTTGTCTTCTTCATCTATATCTTCTTCATTTTCTTCTTCTATATCTTCTTCTTCCTCTTCTTCTCTATCATTATATTATGTGTCTTGGTTTTCCTTTCTTTTGTAATATTTTTTTTTACTTCATTTGTGGACATATTTTATTTTAATAACACCATAGTTATATTTGTGTTGATGGCATAATAGGTAGGTAGTGGCACATTGCAAGCCACAGCACATTTTTCTGTGTACCCTGGCGGTGGTAAAACACAGACATCAGCAGGAGGAGGAAGTAGTATCAAGCCGTAGTGTGGTAATAGCTGCCGGTAGGAGAGTGGGTGGGCAGGTGGCAGCAGAAAATGGTTCTTATTCTGTTCTCCCTGGCAGTGGTAGCAGCACACAGACAGCAGAAGCTCAATGCAGCTACAGGAGGAGGAGTAGTGTGTGTCAGGCAGTGTGATTTGACTGACATAATAGGCCCTGGTTCCTAGCGGTGGTACCAGGGCCGTAAATAAACAGCATGAGGTTCCAGACAGCGGTCGTGAAGCCCACATTGTGTCCAATACACAATTGGGACAGCACAGTTTTCAACCCGGAAACCTCTAAAATAATTACAATTTTTTTTTTCAAAATAATGCAGGAAGCTATTTTTGAGCGTAATAGCTGTTGGCGCATGGGCAGCAGCACCTTGTAATGTGTTCCCTGGCAGTGGAGACACAGACAGCAGGAGGAAATATAACAGCAGGCAGCGTGAGGAGGATGAGTGTGTGTGGCAGACTGGCAGCAGGCAGCAGGAGGGCAGGCAGCGAGACATAATAGGCCCTGGGTCCTATCGGTGGTTCCAGGGCAGTAAATACACAGCATGAGGTTCCAGACAGTGGTCGTGAAGCCCACATTGTGTCCAATACACAATTGGGACAGCACAGTTTTCAACCCGGACACCTCTAAAATAATTACAATTTTTTTTAATTTTTTTTTTTCAAATTAATGCAGGCAGAGAGGCAGCTATTTTTTAGCGTAATAGCTGGTGGCGCATGAGCAGCAGCACCTTGTAATGTGTTCCCTGGCAGTGGAAACACAGACAGCAGGAGGAAATACAGCAGCAGGCAGCATGAGGAGGATGAGTGTGTGTGGCAGACTGGCATTTGGCAGCAGGCAGGAGGGCAGGCAGCGAGACATAATAGGCCCTGGTTCCTAGCGGTGGTTCCAGGCCATAAATACAGAGCATGAGGTTCCAGACAGCGGTCGTGAAGCCCACATTGTGTCCAATACACAATTGGGACAGCACAGTTTTCAACCCGGACACCTCTAAAATAATTACAATTTTTTTTTTCAAATTAATGTAGGCAGAGAGGCAGCTATTTTTGAGCGTAATAGCTGGTGGCGCATGGGCAGCAGCACCTTGTAATGTGTTCCCTGGCAGTGGAAACACACACAGCAGGAGGAAATACAGCAGCAGGCAGCGTGAGGAGGATGAGTGTGTGTGGCAGACTGGCATTTGGCAGCAGGCAGGAGGGCAGGCAGCGAGACATAATAGGCCCTGGGTCCTATCGGTGGTTCCAGGGCCATAAATACACAGCATGAGGTTCCAGACAGCGGTCGTGAAGCCCACATTGTGTCCAATACACAATTGGGACAGCACAGTTTTCAACCCGGACACCTCTAAATTAATTACAATTTTTTTTTTTCTCAAAATAATGCAGGCAGCTATTTTTGAGCGTAATAGCTGTTGGCGCATGGGCAGCAGCACCTTGTAATGTGTTCCCTGGCAGTGGAGACACAGACAGCAGGAAGAAATACAGCAGCAGCAGGTGTAATGTGTGTGTGCGCCACTTCATGTCCCCCTCTCGCTGACAACAGGGGCCAGGAATTCGCCTTCCACCCAAGCCTGGTTCATTTTGAGAAATGTCAGTCTTTCCACAGACTTGTGAGACAGACGAGATCGCTTCTCAGTGACGACTCCACCGGCTGCACTGAAGCAACGCTCTGACAGTACGCTGGAAGGGGGGCAGGAGAGCACTTCCAGGTCATACTGCGCAAGCTCGCTCCAGATAAGCAGGTGCTTGACCCAATACTCCATGGGATCAACAGGGGCAACGCTGTCAAGCCTGCTGAAGGACCCCATGTAGTCAGCCACCATGCGGGTCAAGCGCTGTCTGTGACTGGAGAAGGATGCTGCTGCAGGCACCTCCTCTAGTCCTTGGCAGCTCTACACTCATGTAGAGCTCGTTGGTCAGAGACAGCAGGTCTGTGATGCGCGTGCGCTTGCTGCTGGTGGATGCAGGCACCTGCTGCTGCCTCTATGCTGGCTGGACAGTGGGGGTGGATGGCTGAGGGAAGGCTTCCTCCAAGCGCTCAACAAGGGACAGCTGCAAATCCCTCATTTGTTGCGCATGGTCTCCTCCTGCAGGCAGGAACTGGCTGAGCTTCCCCTTCAGACGTGGGTCCAGCATCATGCAGATCCAGATGTCCTCCCTCTTCTTCATCTGGATGACCCTTGGGTCCATGCACAGGCACCTCAGCATGTACGCCGCCATTGGGAAGAGTATGGCCACGTCTGCTGGCACATCATCGGCAGCCCCAGAGCCAACAGTGCTGTCTTCCTCTGCCTCCTGCACCTCATCCTCTCTCCACCCCCGCACCAGTCCAGCTGCGCTCTGCTGCTCCCCCTCATCAGCAGCAAGGTCAGGGACCTCCACCAACTCCAAGCCCTCCTCCTCAGAGGTGGCCTGTGAAGCTGCCTGCATCTCCTGCTGGTCCAAGGCTGCCGCTCCCTCTTCCAGCAGTGCATACAAGTCCCTGTCCAGCACACACACCAAGGGGACCCACTCGCACACCATTGCATGGTCCCTGCTTACCATGCTGGTGGCCTGCAGGAAGGGTGCCAGGACTGAGCACACCTGCTGCATGTGCCCCCAGTCCTCGGTGGAGATGATGGACGGGAGGTTGGTGGTGGCACGCCCAGTTGCAGTGATGGCGGCAACTGTTGCTCGTGCAACGTACTGACTGACAGCCTGCCTCTGTTCAACCAGACGCTCCAACATCTCCAGGGTGGAGTTCCAGTGAGTTGGAACATCGATCATGAGCCGACTTCCTCAAGGAGTCGGTCCATCCCCTGATAGGTCCGCAGGAACTTTTGGACTACCAGGTTTAGGACGTGCGCCAGGCAGGGGATGTGGGTCAGGTCTCCCTTGTTGATGGCAGCAACAAGGTTTGCCCCATTGTCGGACACCACCTCTCCGACTCTGAGGCCTCTGGGGGTCAGCCAATTCCTCTCCTGCTCTCGGAGTTTGGCCAGGACATGGTTCGCTGTCAGTTTGGTCTTCCCCACGCTGACCAATTCCAGCAGCGCTTGGCAGTGGCGGGGCTTCACGCTGCTGCTGAGGTGGAGGGTTTGGGCTGGTGTGCCGGAGGATGGAAGCGGATCAGAGGAACCTGCTGCTATTCCGCTGACCCTGCATGGTGGCACCACCCACTGCGTTGTTGGTGCTGCTGCTCTGACAGTGCCCGATGCTGCTACCCCCTCCTCACCCCCTTCCACCAAGCTGACCCAATGCGTGGTGAAGGACAGATAGCGGCCTGTCCCAAACCGGCTGCTCCACGAGTCCATGGTGACGTGGACCCGTTGACCCACCGCGTGCTCCAGCCCTCTCCCAACATTGGCCATCACAGAGCGGTGAAGTGCAGGGATGGCCGTGCGTTCAAAATAATGTCGGCTGGGGATTGGCCAATCGGGGGCTGCACACATCAGGAGCGCACGCATGTCGCTCCCCTTCTGCACAAGGGAATAAGGCAGGAGTTGGGAGCACATGGCCCATGCCAGCAAGCCGTTCAGCTGACACATACGACGGCTGCTGGGAGGCAGAACCCTGACCACCCCCTGGAAGGTGTCGCTGAGCAGGGTCTGGCGATGCCTTTTGCTGGCACGGGAATCAGTGGAGGGAGCAGAGGAGGCCACTGAGGACTGGCTGCCAGAACAGGCCTCAGTGTCGGCAGCAGGAGTTGCAGAGGGAGGAGAAGCAGTGCGTTTCTGACGCACTCCTGCTGGTGCTGCTGGAGGAGGTGGAGGAGGGCGGGTGGCTGCTGCCGACGGCTTCGCAGTGGTGGCCGGTCTGCCACTGCCACTGCCAGCTTCCGTCAACTACATGAACTCCTCATGCTCATGAAAGTGTTTCCCTGCCAGATGGTTGACCAGAGAGGTGGTGCCGTATGCAGAGGGCTCCTTCCCTCTGCTGAGCTGCTGGCGGCACTGGTTGCAGGTGGCATACTTGCACTCCACATATGGCAGGGTGAAATAATTCCAAATTGGGGAGGTGAAGTTGCCCCTTTGGCTGGAAGGTGCTGCTGCCGCTGGTCTCCCAGTGGTGGTTGGGGGGGGGGGGGGGGGTGTTCTTGGTGCGGCTGGTGGTGGCACTGGCAGAACTCGTCTCCGGATCAGCACGCTGTGTGGCCTGCATACCACGCCCACTTGTGATCCTGCCCATGCCTGCAATGCTGATCCTTCTAGCAAGGCCCACAGACGCATCCTCCTCCGAGCTGATGACATCCCCACTCCCAGGACCTGGCACCCAGTCTCTGTCCTTCACCCTGTCATCATCATCCTCCCCCTCCGCAAACATGTCCTGCTGGGATCCCACAAACTCCCCTTCTGCATGCATGGGCGGATGGACAGTCACCACTGTCTGACTGTCCAAAGCATCATCCCCCAAAGTGCCCATCAGCATTCCTTCCTCCTCCAATTCTGCCGCAACAGCACTCCATAACCCCGCTGTGCTTGGGGATAAGAAGGTGCTGAGTGACAGGGCGCTGGTGTCGCCCGCTGGGGCTGGAGAACTGCACTCCTCCTCCCCAGGCAGTGCTGGTCGGCTGCTGCTGCTCTTGCGAACAGGAGTGGTGGCGGGGGTGGAGGACTCGGTTCCAGAGCTAATAGTGGCCTGCTCATCCACCATCAGTTCCACAATAGAGTCTGCATCCTTCTCCTCAATAGGACGGCTACGACCTGGCGGTGGGAGGAACATCTGCGCCACATGCTGCTGCTGTGTCTCTGCAGCGTGACTCCCAGCTGTTGGGCGGCCAAGGAGTCCACGGCCAGTGGCTAATGGCGGAATAGCCACTGGTGCAGACGCAGAACTGCGCATCATGGTGGTGGCGCGGCTGCCACGCCCACGACCTCCTCTCTTGGTGATGCCCTTGCTGCCCCTGCCCAAACCGCGGCTGCCAGTGCCAGACATCATATATTTTTAATATTATACAAATGAAAAAAAACGTATGTATGTAAAGGCGGGTGGGACAAGTGGGGTACTTTAATGGGGTGGGACTGGTGGTGGTGGGTGTGTGAGGTGACGGACAGGTGTACTCTACAGCAGAGATCGGTGTAGTGCTAACGAGAGAGTGCACAGTGCGCACACAAAGACCCTAGCTGACGCTGACTGACGGTGTCCCTATACACAGACTACAGTACAATTCAGCGAATACACAATACAAGTAATATAAACAATAGGACGGGTGTAGCACTAACGAGAGGGTGCGGACAGCGCAGACGTGCACTGCGCACACAAAGACCCTAGCTGACGCTGACTGACGGTGTCCCAATACACAGACTACAGTACAGTACAAGTCAGCAAATACACAATAGAAGTAATAGAAAAAAAATAGGACGGGTGTAGCACTAACGAGAGGGTGCGGACAGCGCAGACGTGCACTGCACACACAAAGACCCTAGCTGACGCTGACTGACGGTGTCCCTATACACAGACTGCAGTACGGTATAGTCAGCGAATACACAATAGAAGTAATATAAACAAATAGGACGGGTGTAGCACTAACGAGTTCATGCTGTCCGTCTCTACTCTCCATACCACATTCAGATTGCTATTATATACCACCCGCCCGGTCCAGCCTCTACTTTCATTGATCACCTTTCAGCATGGCTTCTCCAGTTCCTCTCCACTGATATACCCTCTATCATCATTGGAGATTTTAATATACCCATCAATACCAATTGCCCTACTGCCACCAAACTTCTCTCTCTCACCTCCTCGTTTGACCTCGCCCAATGGTCCTCCACTTCCACCCACAAAGACAGCCACACTCTTGACCTTGTCTTTACCCGCCTCTGTTCTATTTCAAGCTTTCATAACACTCCGCTTCCCCTCTCAGACCACAACCTTCTTACCTTCTCAATCAATTCTTCTCTACCGTCAACTCCTCCAACACTACACCATACAGTCACGCGCAGGAATTACCGCAACCTGGATGTGAATTCCCTGACTGAGGCCTTGCAACCTCTAAGTACCCTGTCTTCCTACACTGACCCTGAGGCAGCATCCAGTTACTTTTTTAATGTAGTCTCCTCTGCCATGAATTCAGCCGTTCCACTCACCACCACCTGCCCCCGCCAAACTAACCGGCAGCCCTGGCTCACTGAACAAATCAAACAGCTGAAAAGGCACTCCAGGGTGGCAGAAAGATGCTGGAGAAAAAGCGCTGCTGTAGAAGACTTCAATCACTATAAACAAACTATGCAGGAGCTCAGGGATGCCCTCACTTCTGCTAAGCAGTCTTATTTCTCCTCGCTCATTTCCTCACAGTCCCACAACCCAAAACAATTGTTCAACACCTTTAACTCCCTACTTCGTCCCCCACCTCCTCCCCCTACCACATGTCTGTCAGCCGACAACTTTGCATCATACTTTACAAGCAAGATTGATGCAATACGTAATAGCTTCAACGCGCAACCATTTTTACCAGCACAGCCGTCACCTATAAATTCCTTCTGTCCACCTGCACCCTCACCCACCACTAACTGCCTTCCCCCCACTCCACAAGACCAGTCTCCCACTCTAACATCTTTCACCACACTAACTGAACAGTGTCTTTCCTCACTAATCTCCAAAGCGCATCTCACTACCTGTGCCCTGGACCCCATTCCCTCTCATCTAATCCCCCAGCTTTCCTCCTCCTTTAATCCCGCTCTAACAACTCTATTCAACCTTTCTATCTCCACTGGCACTTTTCCTTCCTTATTCAAACAAGCTATCATCACACCACTAATCAAAAAACCCTCTCTTGATCCAACTTCTCTATCCAACTACCGTCCTGTCTCGCTCCTCCCCTTTGCTTCTAAACTGCTGGAACGTCACATCCATTCAGAATTGTCTGCCTTTCTCTCTACCAACTCCTTACTTGACCCCTTTCAATCTGGATTCCGCACACACCATTCCACTGAAACTGCCCTCACGAAAGTTGCTAATGACCTACTGGTAGCTAAATCCAAAGGCCAGTTCTCCATTCTAATACTCCTTGACCTTTCCTCTGCCTTTGACACGGTTGATCATGCTCTGCTTCTGCAGACACTGTCATCTTTAGGAATCAAGGGACAAGCACATTCCTGGATCTCCTCTTATCTCTCTGGACGCTCTTACACTGTCTCCTTCTCTAACACCAAGTCCTCTCCACACCCACTGTCTGTTGGTGTACCTCAAGGCTCTGTTCTTGGGCCACTTCTTTTCTCAATCTACACCCGTGGCCTGGGACAACTAATTAACTCTTTTGGCTTCCAGTATCACCTCTATGCGGATGACACCCAAATCTATCTCTCAGCTCCTGACCTGTCCTCACTACTATCCAGAGTCCCCGACTGTCTACGTGCCATTTCTGCATTCATGTCCTCCCGCTTCCTCAAACTCAACATGACTAAAACGGAAATTGTGATTTTTCCACCATTGCTATCTACACCCCCACCAATTGCAACCATAACGGTAGACAACACCCCAATAACCTCAACCACTAAGGCCCGCTGCTTGGGGGTTATACTTGACTCAGAGCTCTCCTTTAAACCTCACATTGCCTCTTTAACCACCACCTGCTATTTCCAGCTCAAAAATATATTCCGTATCCGTCCCTTCCTCACACAAGAGGCCACCAAAATGCTTGTTCATGCCTTAATCATCTCCCGCCTAGACTACTGCAACACCCTGCTCTGTGGCCTACCAAAAAACAGGCTAGCTCCTCTCCAATCCCTTCTAAATGCAGCGGCCCGCCTCATTCACCTTTCCACACGCTCTTCCGATGCAGCCCCACTGTGCCGTTCTCTCCACTGGTTACCCATTACCCAGAGGATCCAGTTCAAACTCCTGACTCTAACATACAAAGCCCTCCACGAGTTGTCTCCTCCATTCATCTCCTCACTAATCTCAATATATTGTCCCTCCCGCAACCTTCGCTCCTCCCAAGAAATTCTCCTGGCCTCTAAGCTGATCACCTCCTCTCATGCTCGCATCCAGGACTTTACACGAGCATCAGCCCTTATCTGGAACTCTCTTCCACAGCCTGTACGTCATGCTCCAAACCTGGACATCTTCAAACGCACTCTTAAAACACACCTTTTCAGACAAGCTTATAACATTCTATAGCCCTTATTTACTTATCTGTCACAATGTAATCAGAGGCAAAGGGTCACTGCCTCATCCATCCTCCACCCCCTTACCTAGTGTGTCCCCCACTACCCATTAGATTGTAAGCTCACAAGGGCAGGGTCATCCTCCTAATGTTTACTGTTTTTGTCACAATATTTGTGCTGCTTGGAACTCTGCTGTATATTTGTTAGTTGTATCTATGTTCCCCTTGTCGTCTTATTGTGCTTTGTAAAGCGCTGCGGAATATGTTGGCGCTATATAAATAAAAAATAATAATAATAATAATAACGAGAGGGTGCGGACAGCGCAGACGTGCACTGTGCACACAAGGACCCTAGCTGACGCTGACTGACGGTGTCCCTATACACAGACTGCAGTACAGTATAGTCAGCGAATACACAATAGAAGTAATATAAACAATAAGGACGGGTGTAGCACTAACGAGAGGGTGCGGACAGCGCAGACGTGCACTGCGCACACAAAGACCCTAGCTGACGCTGACTGACGGTGTCCCTATACACAGACTGCAGTACAGTATAGTCAGCGAATACACAATAGAAGTAATATAAACAAATAGGACGGGTGTAGCACTAACGAGAGGGTGCGGACAGCGCAGACGTGCACTGCGCACACAAAGACCCTAGCTGACGCTGACTCAACACAAGTCTACGTTGGTACTGGACCATCTGACGTAAAAACTCCCTATTGGGTAAAGTACCAAGTACTGCGTGAGTTACATTTGTCAAAGCAGAGTTGATAATGACAGAGGGGGGCTCGACCGTACTAATGGCTTTTTCCTTCATAGCACTCCTCAGGTCAGGCGCGATACATGAACATCAGCAGGTAAAGGCCCATGGTTGTGATTAGTTACCAACTTAATAAATGCTCCAGTTGTAGCATCTGTATGCACTCTCCCAGTACATTTTTTAGCTGCATTTTTTTAAGTGCATCTCCAAAATTTCAGTATTCTATCCTTGTTATACTTATCGAATAAGTAAATGTATCCCTCATGAGTGAAGACATTTTTCCCTTTTTTGCTCCTCAGGGTTGATGATGCCTTATCAAAAAAAAAAAAAAAAAAATGTTATTTCCTTATATTAAAGAGTGTAGCCCAATAAACTGCTATGTAAATTCTTAAAGGGGTTCTTCCGCGAATGAGGAAAAAAATCAAAATGGTTTATGCATAATCTATTAAAAATCCTTCTAAAATAGTGTGAAAAGTTTTTTAAAAAAATGAATGGTTTCACCAATACAACATGTAATGTATACAGTGACGGCTGAGGTGACTGTGAGGCTAATCCATTTGTTAGGGGTGTTTTTTTTCTTACTGTCATTTCACAAGCTGCTCCCTACCTAGTTTTCATTGCTGTAATGCAGGGCTATGATGAAGTGCTGTTAAAATAACGGCTGTGCTGCTCTGTAGTTTCTGCTTGTACTTCCTTACAGAGCTGACCCCCCTCCCCCCGCCTCTCAGTGTAGGCAGAGGTCGGGCAGCTCTTCGGAGCAAATCATGTGTTTACCTCGTTGCCCGGCAAATAGACTTCAGCGTCTGTGCAGAGGACTTCCTATCCTCTGCACGGCAAGTTAGCTGCCTGAGATACAGTTCATTGTTACACAGTGAGTCAGCACTCATGCCATCTGTTAATTTAGCTGCAAGGAGAAGCACACTGTGTAACAATGAACTGTAGCTCAGGCAGCTAACTTGCCGTGCAATGGATAGGAAGTCCTCTGCACAGACGCTGAAGTCTGGTTGCCGGGCAACGAGGTAAACACGTGATTTGCTCCGAAGAGCTGCCCGACCTCTGCCTACAGGAAGAGGCGGGGGGAGGGGGGTCAGCTCTGTGAGGAAGTACAAGCAGAAACTACAGAGCAGCACAGCCGTTATTTTAACAGCTGTAAGTGCCATTCCACAGCACTTCATCATAGCCCTGCATTACAGCAATGAAAACTAGGTAGGGAGCAGCTTGTGAAATGACAGTAAAAAAAAAAACACCCCTAACAAATGGATTAGCCTCACAGTCCCGTCAGCCGTCACTGTATACATTACATGTTGTATTGGTGAAACCATTCATTTTTTTGAAAAACTTTTCACACTATTTTAGAAGGATTTTTAATAGAACATGCATAAACCATTTAGATTTTTTTTCCTCATTCGCGGAAGAACCCCTTTAAGTATTTATTATCAAATATTTCAATCCAGTGCTTCTGAAAGCGATTACATACAGCTACAAAGTAATATCACATTGTACAGCACAATGTCCATTAATGGTAATGTACAGATTAGCATGTAATAATCATTCAAGATGTTTCCTATTACTGTTTGTTAGAACTGTTTGGTTTTGTTTGATTGATTGTACTATTTTGTTCTTGAACCTTGTTACTTGAGCCTTGATGTCGATATAGCACTGCTGTATGTATATACAAAATCAGAATTCATATTCATTTTGAAAATTTTTGAAGCAGTATAATTTTTGGAATGGTGTTTTGTAGGTAATCAGTGTGTTTTGTATTTGTGAACTGTAGGCCCATAGTACATTGGGAATAGGAAGCAGGCTAGATTTGTATGTGATTTGCACATGAATAGTGGTTAATTTCAGATATTGCATTGTTAGGTGCATACTTACTCCATGAAATGTTAAAATTGCATACTCCTAAATAATCTTTTTTTTTTTTTTTTTTTAATATAGTAGATTGTATGCAGTATAGTTGTACTTTTATTTCTCTGGACAATGCCTGTGTACAACGCTACAACGACATTTATGTGAATTGACACTATGAAGACATCAAACAGCAATTTGTGACTGAGAAACTATTAGTTTAGCATTATGAAGATGGTTTATTTTGCAATTAAGAAGTAGACGTTGTGCACATATTGTTCCCTAATAATAATTTGTTTGTTTGGTTTGTTCATGTACACCTTTTTGTTTCCTTTCCACTGTTTACACTCGTTTATAATTTCAAAATCTTTACGTGCAACTGTTATTATAATGTTCTGTATTGTAAATATTATGTTCCTCTTTGTTTGTGTATATAAGTAGCTTCTCACATGCATTTGTGTGTTCTTTAAAGGGAAGGTCCAAGCAAAATAAAAAAATGAGTTTCACTTACCTGGGGCTTCTACCAGCCCCATGCAGCCATCCTGTGCCCTCGGAGTCACTCACTGCTGCTCCAGTCCCCCGCTGGCAGCATGCCGACCTTGGAGGTCGGCGGGATGCATTGCATACATTTTTACACATTCCAGTTGGTGCAGGAACATTAACACATACATTTTTACGCATTAGTGAATCTATGCGTAAAAATGTATGCATTAAACCACTAATGCGTAAAAAAAATGTATGTGTTAATGTTCCTGCACCAACTGGAATGCGTAAAAATGTACGCAATGCGTCCCGCCGACCTCCGAGGTCGGCAAGCTGCCAGTGGGGGACTGGAGCAGCAGTGAGTGACTACGAGGGCACAGGATGGCTGCATGGGGCTGGTAGAAGCCCCAGGTAAGTGAAACTCATTTTTTTATTTTGCTTGGACCTTCCCTTTAACCTCCTTGCCGGTTATCCCGAGCTCAGCTCGGGGTAACCTGCACAGGAGGATTTCTCAGGCCCCGCTGCGCCGATTTGCATTTTTTTTCCTACACGCAGCTAGCACTTTGCTAGCTGCGTGTAGTACACGATTGCCGCCGCTACCCACCAATTCGCCACTACCCGCCATGCTGAGCCGCCCCCCCCCCCCCCCCCAGACCCCTGCGCAGCCTGGCCAATCAGTGCCAGGCAGCACTGAGGGGTGGATCGGGATTCCCTAGGACTTCCCGATGTCAATGACGTCATCCCGCCCCGTCGCCATGGCGACCGGGGAAGCCCTGCTGGAAATCCCGTTCTGAACGGGATTTCCTGCTTACTCTGATCGCCGAAGGCGATCGGAGTGGGTGAGGGGATGCCGCCGCTCAGCGGCTATCATGTAGCGAACCCTGGGCTCGTTACATGATTTGAAAAAAAAAGAAAAAAGCTGCGCTGCCTCCTTGCCGGCGGGAATTAGACCGGCAAGGAGGTTAAGGTAGACACTGTAGTAGCGAATGTCATTTCTTATCAAATTCTTGATAGCGATGAGTGTAAGGGGTTCACAACGCACACTGAATGGTTGTGTTGTGCTATAACTATTGTATGTTTCATGTATTACTCTTAAGTGTTGTGTTCAACGGCAGTGCTATCGCGCAGCGCAGTAACGAGCTTGTCACCCTTGTACTTCGGTTATATTTATGCTCTTATAGACTGTTCTTCGTCAGGTAATATAGCCCTCTAAGTACAAAGATCTCTACTTTTTGTATAAAAGCTGTATTGTGGGTTGGCTGTGACTTGTAGCACAGAGGCGTTTCATTATATATTCTTTTAGTGATTCCTGCTGTTTGATGCTATTCTTTTCATTAAATCTTTGGTAAACAGTAGTGTATAAGAATATGATCTTAAACTGTTGTAATTGAAAGTGTATGAACCCAGTAATTACCGTTATTGTTTGCACCTATAAATGTGACAAATATTAACTTACCATAATCAAAATCTTGAGAGTTGTTTTGGTTGGTAACTAAGCACAACGAACAGTGTTTCCTTTGTCAATGGGAAAAAAAAAATAATATATCCATGATTAAAAACTGATTGTAATGGAAGCATTAACATTAAGCATTGAAAATATTGCAAATGTTTATTTTCTTTTAACTGTAAGAGTTTATAAGATATTATACTTGTAAACTTAAAAGTAGTGTTTCACTTATATTTTCCTTTTTTTTTTTTTTTTTTTTTTTTTTTATAATTTCTTCCTTTTTCTACAAATTAATTGCATTCAAACATAACTTTCTACATTTACTTCCATTGTAGCTCCAACGCAACATCAGTGTCACACAGTCAAGTCAAGTAACTCTACGGACAAAAAATCTGATTTACATCATAAGGTTACACTACAAGTTAATGTCTTATCAGGCTGTTTTCATAAAAAAATGTTTTGCCTTTCCGGTTCAACTTACTAAACCAGCGGTACAGTGCAAGAGACCTAAATTAATTTCTTCAAAAATGTTGCTCATGGGTATGGTGCCTGCCCTACCCATGAAATAATGTGTTGATCAGCTCGTACATTGTATATTCATCACATGTTATGTTTGTAAACATAAGAACTTTAATTATCTGCAGTGCAAGCAATAAGTAAACTAGTACATACAAATTACATTACATTACATACATGTACATACAATACATTACATACATGTTTGTGCTGTAATTCTGCAGAACCTTTGTGTAATGAGTAGTCTTATTTGAATTGTACATCAATAATTGATTGCAAAATGTATACTTCTGTTTTAACTTAAAGTAGCTTACAAAAGAAATACAGAAATAGTATGATGAAGATACATTTTTCAAAAAAAAAAATTGGACCTTTATCTTAAGAACATTTCTACCAAGGTACTTTCTTCGTTTATAGTTTATTAGTACTCCAGTATTTGTAATTACTGGGGAAAAAAAGGTTAGTGGTAATGGCTTTCAATTGTTGTGGTGTTTTTGGCAATGGTATTACAATAATACAGGTTCTGATTCTTAAATGGATTGATTTAAATATTCTTTATAGTTTTAGAGCAATAAATTTACATCCACAAAAAATCGTAACACTGTCATCTTTCCAAATTTTATATATTTTAAATGTAATTTACACACACAGTTTTAAAAATGTATATATATACTCACTTGAAAGTAGGACTGTACCCGGCTATCAACGGAGAGTAGGCAGTTTTTAACCTGGGCCTGGTCAAGGCAACTGTATGCTGTAAGATCGGCTTGATCACCCAAATAAAAAGTGCTGAGGGCATAAACACAAGACAAAATTGTTAACTCTTGCACTATAACAGACACCTAGTCAGTCTCAAAAGCACTCATACTCACCTGCTAGTAACACTGTAAATCCCTATCAACGGCGACTACACAGTTGAGAAGGTGCTCCTGGGCAAGGCTGCTGGATGCTGTACGATCGGCTAGATCAACCAAATAGAAAGTGCTGGGGGCAGAAACACAAGACAGCATTGTTAGCACTTGCACTATAACAGACAGCTAGGAAGTCTCAAAAGCACTCATAATCACCTGCAATTCTCACTGAAAACAATTATGAATGGTACAGTAGATCGTTCACATGGTGGGCAAGGTCTAGGCAAGTGGATCCTGGAAGATTGGCTTGCAACAAGAAAGGCAAAGGCTGAGGACAGAAACACAAGACACACATCAGCACTTACACTATAGGAGACACTGTAACGATTGGTGTCAGCGAGAACAGATTTCTCTGATTATTGGTGATCTGCAGTATCCCCAATAATACATATGCTATACCTGATTATGTGTGATCTGCAGAATCACCAATAATACTAGTATAGCCAGAACCAGGACAACCAATGTAATGATTGCAGATCCACGGCAGACTCTGTCAGTCATAAAATTTGCGGATGACACCACCATTGTAGGCCTCGTCACCAAGGACAACATCCGGGAGTATCAGCAGCAGGTGGAAAGACTATGCCACTGGTGTAAAGAGAACAGCCTGGTCCTCAATACAGCCAAAACCGTCAAACTTATAATTGACTTTAGGAAGTCAGCACCTACCCCACCTCCTATCTACATCCATGGCACCGAAGTGACCAGAGTGTCCTGCGCTCGCCTGCTGGGCACCATCATCTCCATTCTCCAGCGATCTCAGTTGGAGAGACAATATCACATCCACCCAACGGAAAGCTCAGCAGAGACTCTTCTTCCTCCACCAACTGCGGAAGTTCGATATGGCTCAGGAGATTCTAACATGCTTTTACACTGCCACCATTGAATCGATCCTCTGCTCCGCCATCTTGGTCTGGTATGTTGGAGCCACCGCCAGTGACAGGCACAAATTACAGAGGATCATTAGGTCGGCGGAGAAGATCATTGGGAGACCTCTGGCCCACTTGACCACCTGTATAACACAAGACTGCGAGCCAGGGCATTGAGGATTGCAAGTGACCTCTCTCACCCAGGCAACTGTTTTTTTCACCCCACTTCCACTGGGTCGGAGACTTCGGGCCATCCCCACCAAGACCACCAGACACAAGAACTCTTTCTTCCCGATGACCGTTAGTCTCCTGAACTCCCTTAACATTCTACCACCCTCTTTCAGCGCCCTACCACCTACATAGGTGCGGCAGACTTCGGCTGTGTATATCTATTGTGATTGTATATGCGGGTATGCTTATATTTGAGTACTCATTCTAACGTTTTTCCTGCCTTCCTTTCTATGTACTGCTCCATTGTGCCAAACTCAATTCTGGGCTTGACCCAGTCATGCTTGGCAAAATAAAATTGATTCTGATTGTGATAGGTGTTTGGTGCAACAGTAATGATAGAGATACTTGTTCTCCCAGAGGGGCTAGGAGAGGGGAATATCTCAATATAACAAATGAGAACCAACTCCAGCAAGCTGGAGATGTAGACAGTAGTGAAATAGATCTCCCGAGGAGCGGGTAGAAATATATTGCACAAGTGTACTGATCACCCGAGGAGCGGGTGATTCAGACTATACTGAAGCCACTATCACCTGAGGAGCAGGTAGAGAAGATAATATCATAGTGACTATTCACCTGAGGAGCAGGTGACCAAGACTGTACTGCAGCTACTGACCACCTGAGGAGCAGGTGATTCAGACTGTACTGAAGCTACTGATCACCTGAGGAGCAGGTGATTCAGACTGTACTGCAGCTAGTATTCACCTAAGGAGTAGGTGATACTTAGCAAAGGATCCCTCACCAGTGACTAACTCACTGGTGAGGATAGGAAGGTCAGACAAGCAGGTTTGGCAACAAGCAGACAGAGATGGTACAGAGACAGGAAGCTAAATCAGAGTAGTATTTCAGGCAGAGTCAGCAACTATATCAGATAGGCAAAGGTACAGAATCAGTGAGCAGAAGAATAGTCAAGCTAGCAGAAGGTCATAACAAATAATACAATTCAATTAGTACTTTAAGCTATCAACAGAATCTGGCTAAGTGTGGATCCCCAGCTCCAGCTGGTTCTAAGCACACTTTGGGATCTGACTAGGTCTGAGTGCTAACACGTAGCATTTGCAACAGCAGACACGGAGCAACTGACAGGCAGGTCCTATATATACTAAACGCGCTCCACAGCATCGCCCCAGTCACTCAGCCAATCCTGAGCATAGCAGGAGTCAGCTGACCGAGTGATCAGCTGACTCCCCTTCTAGATGCATAAAGGTCCTGTCGCTCGGCGTAGCCCTTAGTCTATGAGCGATAGAAGGACCAGGCAAAGCACCAGCATGTAACTGCGTGGCAGAAACCGCCGGCTGCAACGCGGAGATAGCCGCCATGCCGCTTGCTGTTGCGGCAGTATCTCCGCTATCCATTACAGTACCCCCCCCCCCTGAGGGGTGGACCCCGGACACTTCCTACCCGGTTTCTCAGGGTGTAACTTATGAAACTCTTTGTTCAACTCCTCTGCATGCATGCGACAATCTGGCACCCAAGCTCTCTCCTCTAGGCCATAACCCTTTCAATGAACCAGGTACTGCACAGAATTCTGCACCAATTGAGAATCCAGAATCTTCTCGATCTCATACTCTGGTCGATAGTCAATCATCACAGGGGGGGGGGGGGGGGGGAGGAATCCACATGCACAGCAGGCTTAAGCAAGGAAACACGGAATGATCTCACACCTCTCATGCTGGCTGGGAGATCAATCGCATACGTCACATCATTATTTTTTTTTAGACACAAGGTACGGGCCTATGAATCTGGGTCCTAACTTCGGTGACGGTTGTTTCAAGGCTAACTGTCGAGTAGACACCCACACCTTATCTCCTGGAGAAAACTTCCATTTCACCGACCGCCTCTTATCTGCCTGTTTTTTCTGAACCTGGAAAGCTTTCCCCAGATTTCTTTTTACCAAGACCCAAATTTCCCTTAAAGCCCTTTGCCTATCTTCTAGGGCCAGAAAGGGAGAAGATGCCACTGGCAAAGGAGAAAATTTGAGAGATCTCCCCGAGACCACCTGAAATGGAGAGAAACCTGAAGATGAGCTCTTCAGGTTATTATGCGCAAATTCTGCAAATGGCAGGAACTTTACCCAAACTGATTGCGCATCTGCCACGTAACACCTAAGAAATTGTTTTAGTGACTGGTTAACCCTTTCGGTCTGTCCATTGGTCTGTTGGTGGTAGCCTGATGAGACTGAAAGGTCCCATATTGAGCTGACGGCAAAAGGCTCTCCAGAATTTGACACAAACTGGACTCCCCTATCTGACACTACATTTTCTGGAATGCCATGCAGCCGGAAAATGTGCCGGATGAAGAGATCAGCCAATTCCTGGGTAGTGATGAGCCGAACCACCGATTTAAGGTTCGCGAACCGCCACGGAAGGTTCGGTTCGCAGGAACTTCTGCAAACCGCAATAGACTTCAATGGGGAGGCAAACTTTGAAAACTAGAAACATTTCTGCTGGCCAGAAAAGTGATGGAAAAGGTGTTTCAAGGTGTGTAACACCTGAGATCTTTCAGTGACTGCAAGAGGGGAAATTTTTTTTCAAAAATACCTTATAGTTTTTGAGAAAATCAATTTTAAAGTAACTCCTTCTGACCGTGGGAAAATTAAGCGCCCGCTGACTTTAGCAGTTAATAGCAAGGCCGCTTTAGCTAGAGACACCAAACTTGCAGAAAATGTTAAGGAGAACAGTGGAAATAAGAGGAATTTTTTTTTTTCAAAAAGACTTTATAGTTTTTGAGAAAATCAATGTTAAAGTTCCAATGTAAATTCTCCTTCTGACCGTGGGAAAATATACCCCCGCCGAATTTAATGGTTAATTGCAAAGCCCCTTTAAAAGCTTTTTTAAAAGAGTTAATTCATAAAAAAAGAACCGATTAATTAAAAGGATCCGGCTCCTTCAGGAGCCGTTAGTATAGCAGAGAATGCGTCCTCGGAAGGACGTGAAGCTGCTGGCTCCCGCTGCTGTCTCTCCCCACCTGCTGCACCTGTCAACACCCACCTAGGCTTGCACCCAGTGCACCCATGGTGCACTGGGTGCCAGCCTAGTTGGGGGTTGACAGGTGCAGGCAGGCAGGTGGGGAGAGACAGCGGGAGCTAGCAGCTATGCATCCAAAAGGACTTTTGGACGCATTCTCTGCTATGTGGGTGGGGGGCTTCGGAGATCTTCAATCAACTTAATAGAAGATCGCAACATAAGAGGATACAGTTCGTTGGATCATTTACCGAGGATATTGCCATGGGAAATTTTTTTTTAAGGTACAGGTAAGTATTTCTGGTTAAATAAGAAAATTAAAGGACTTTTTTCGTGGTTGTGTTTTTATTTCATTTAACCCTTTGTGGAAATGGGTAAGGGGTACTTTGTACCTCTATACTCATTTCTCCTGGGAGGGGGTGGGCATCTGGGGTCCCCTTCTTAAAGGGGACTCCCAGATGCCACCATGAACCCCCCCCCAGGGAGTCATCGCCCCCACCTCCTCCTGGGGCACCGGAGGTGGGGAAGAGCCCCTTGTCCATGGATTGGACAAGGGCTCCGGGGGGGGGAGGGGAAGGCTTGGCTGCTCCTCCCCCCCGGAGCCCCCCATACCATGGACCATGCGGGCTGGTATAGCTCAGGGTGCGAAGCCCCAGTCGGCCGGGGCTCCGCATTCTGGCTATCCCAGCCTGCATGGGGGACAAGGGGTTACAGAGGCTCGGGAGCGGGGACCCCACATCATTTTTTTTTCATTTATTTCCCACACTCAGCACATAAAAATAATAATAATAATAAAAAAATATATATATTTTTTTTTTTTTTTTTTAAAGCATTTAACGAGGCCACAAGTATGAAAAAAGTTAAATACCATTTCATAATCCAGATCCATGGAGGACGCCATCTGCGCCCCCCGTTCATTCCGCCATGGCACCCGCAGTAATATTGGCCCCGGTCGGGTCCCGACCCTCCAAACGGGTCGGGTTCTCATTCCCCCCTCAATATGGCCGCCACAGATTGCCGTGGCTGCGCAGTCCACATAGATGCGATTGCTGCTGCGCAGCTCTAGGTCCTCCTCCCGATGCGTCCAATGTATGCACGTATATTGATGACGCGTCAGGAGGAGGCCCTAGAGCTGCGCAGGTGCAATAGCGTCTGTGCGGACTGCGCAGCCGTTGCAATCTGTGGCGGCCATATTGAGGAGGGAATGAGAACCCGACCTGTTCGGAGGGGTCGGAAGTCGGGACCCGACCGGGGCCGGTATTACTGCGGGAGCCATGGGGGAATGAACGGGAGGGTGTGGATGGCGTCCTCCATGGATCTGGATTATGAAAAGGTATTTAACTTTTTTCACATTTGTGGCCTTGGAAGTCCTTTAAATATTGTTTCCCGCTATGTTTTTAACAAATCCTGCAAATTTGGTGTTGCTAGGATGTAAGGGGCCTTTGCTATTAACTGCTAAAGTCGGCGGGTGATGATTATAACCAACCAGAATTATAGGGGTACAAAAGTGCTAAATTCTGCCATAGGCTTCCATTAGGCTCCCTATTTTACTTTCAAAAATCTCAAATCTTTTCAAAGGGCAATTGCTCAGCAGGGGCAAATTTTCTAGCATTGTAGGAACTGTTAGGGGGATCATAACTGGTGAGTTTCGGGCCCCTAGGCCAAAAAGGTCATAGCCTAGGGTCACAAAAACCTGTTTATTTGGGCAATTTCAATGGTAGTGATTCTGACGTACATAAATCGCAGCCATGGCCGTTAGCAACGTCTGAATTTCATGAAATGTCTCATGCAGGTAGAAGACATATTGTTAGACTTGGGTTCCAAAGATGGGGTCCCTACATCTCTGCAAACCAGAGTTACAGGGGTGCAAAAGTAGTAAAATTCCCCATAGGCTTTCATTGGCTCCCTATTTCACTTTCCAAAATCTCACACCTTTTCAAAGGGCAATTGCTCAGCAGGGGAAAATTTTCTAGCATTGTAGGAACTGTTAGGGGGATCATAACTGGTGAGTTTCGGGCCCCTAGGCCAAAGAGGTCATAGCCTAGGGTCACAAAAACCTGTTTATTTGGGCAATTTCAATGGAGGAGATCCTGGCGTACATACATCGCAGCCATGGCTGTTAGCAACGTCTGAATTTCACGAAATGTCTCATGCAGGTAGAAGACATATTGTTAGACTTGGGTTCCAAAGATGGGGTCCCTACATCTCTGAAAACCAGAGTTACAGGGGTGCAAAAGTAGTAAAATTCCCCATAGGCTTTTATTGGCTCCCTATTTCACTTTCTAAAATCTCACCATCTTTTCAAAGGGCAATGGCTCAGCAGTACCAAATTTTCTAGCATTGTAGGGACTCTTAGGGGGATCATGACTGGTGAGTTTTGCCACTGCTGAGCCATTGCCCTTTAAAATGGTGTGAGATTTTGGAACGGTAAATAGGAGGCCCAATGAAAGCCTATGGTGGATTTTAACACATTTGCACCCCTGTAACTCTTGTTTGCAGAGATGTAGGGAATACATCTTTGGAGTCCAAGTCTAACAATATGTCTTCTACCTGCATGAGACATTTGGTAAAATTCAGACGTTGCTAACGGCCATGGCTGCGATTTATGTACGTCAGAATCACTACCATTGAAATTGCCCAAATAAACAGGTTTTTGTGACCCTAGGCTATGACCTCTGCGGCCTAGGGGCCCGAAACTCACCAGTTATGATCCCTCTAACAGTTCCTACAATGCTAGAAAATTTGCCCCTGCTGAGCAATTGCCCTTTCAAAAGATGTGAGATTTTGGAAAGTGAAATAGGGAGCCAATGAAAGCCTATGGGGGATTTTACTACTTTTGCCCCCTGTAACTCTGGTTTGCAGAGGTGTAGGGACCCCATCTTTGGAATCCAAGTCTAACAATATGTCTTCTACCCGCATGAGACATTTCGTGAAATTCAGACGTTGCTAACGGCCATTGCTGCTATTTATGTACGCCAGGATCTCCTCCATTGAAATTGCCCAAATAAACAGGTTTTTGTGACCCTAGGCTATGACCTCTTTGGCCTAGGGGCCTGAAACTCACCAGTTATGATCCCCCTAACAGTTCCTACAATGCTAGAAAATGTTCCCCTGCTGAGCAATTGCCCTTTGAAAAGGTGTGAGATTTTGGAAAGTGAAATTAGGAGCCAGTGAAAGCCTATGGGGGATTTTAATACTTTTACACCCCTGTAACTCTGGTTTGCAGAGATGTAGGGACCCCATCTTTGGAATCCAAGTGTAACAATATGTCTTCTACCTTCATGAGACATTTCGTGAAATTCAGACGTTGCTAACGGCCATCGCTGCGATTTATGCTAGGATATGACCTCTTCGGCCTAGGGGCCCGAAACTCACCAGTTATGATCCCCCTAACAGTTCCAACAATGCTAGAAAATATGCCCCTGCTGAGCAATTGTACTTTGAAAAGATTTGAGATTTTTGAAAGTGAAATAGGGAGCCTAATGGAAGCCTATGGCATAATTCAGCACTTTTGCACCCCTATAATTCTGGTTGGTTATCATCACCCGCCGACTTTAGCAGTTAATAGCAAAGGCCCCTTACATCCTAGCAACACCAAATTTGCAGGATATGTTAAAAAGATAGCGGGAAACAATATTTAAAGGACTTCTGAGGCCACAAATGTGAAAAAAGTTAAATAACTTTTCATAATCCAGATCCATGGAGGACGCCATCCGCGCCCTCCCGATCATTCCCCCATGGCTCCCACAGTAATACCGGCCCCGGTCGGGTCCCGACTCCCGACCCCTCCGAACAAGTCGGGTTCTCATTCCCCACTCAATATGGCCGCCACAGATTGCCGCGGCTGCGCAGTCCGCACAGACGCGGTTGCACCTGCGCAGCTCTAGGGCCTCCTCCTGCCGCGTCATCAATATGCGTGCATACATCGGACGCATTGGGAGGAGGACCTAGAGCTGCGCAGCCGCAATCGCATCTATGCGGACTGCGCAGCCGCGGCAATCTGTAGCGGCCATATTGAGGGGGGAATGAGAACCCGACCCGTTTGGAGGGTCGGGACCCGACCGGGGCCGGTATTACTGCGGGTGCCATGGCGGAATTAACGTAGCGCAGATGGCGTCCTCCATGGATCTGGATTATGAAATGGTATTTAACTGTTTTCATACTTGTGGCCTCGTAAGTCCTTTAAAAAAAAAATAAAAAAATATATATATGTGTGTGTGTATGTATATATATATATATATATATATATATATATATATATATATATAATTAATTTTATGTGCTGAGTGTGGGAAATAAATGAAAAAAAATGATGTGGGGTCCCCCCTCCCGAGCATCTGTAACCCCTTGTCCCCCATGCAGGCTGGGATAGCCAGAATGCGGTGCCCCGGCCGACTGGGGCTTCGCACCCTGAGCTATACCAGCCCGCATGGTCCATGGTATGGGGGGTAGTGTTGGGCGAACAGTGTTTGCAACTGTTCGGGTTCTGCATAACATCACCCTGTTCGGGTGATGTTCGGGTTCGGCCGAACACCTGATGGTGTTCGGCCAAACTGTTCGGCCATATGGCCGAACTAAGAGCGCATGGCCGAACGTTACCCGAACGTTCGGCTAGCGCTGTGATTGGCCGAACGGGTCACGTGTAGTGTTGGGCGAACATCTAGATGTTCGGGTTCGGGCCGAACATGGCCGAACTCCGAACATAATGGAAGTCAATGGGGACCCGAACTTTCGTGCTTTGTAAAGCCTCCTTATATGCTACATACCCCAAATTTACAGGGTATGTGCACCTTGGGAGTGGGTACAAGAGGAAAAAAAATTAGCAAAAAGAGCTTATAGTTTTTGAGAAAATCGATTTTAAAGTTTCAAAGGGAAAACTGTCTTTTAAATGCGGGAAATGTCTGTTTTCTTTGCACAGGTAACATGCTTTTTGTCGGCATGCAGTCATAAATGTAATACATATAAGAGGTTCCAGGAAAAGGGACCGGTAACACTAACCCAGCAGCAGCACACGTGATGGAACAGGAGGAGGGTGGCGCAGGAGGAGAAGGCCACGCTTTGAGACACAACAACCCAGGCCTTGCATGAGGACAAGAAGCGTGCGGATAGCAATTTGCATTTTGTCGCCATGCAGTCATAAATGTAATACAGATGAGAGGTTCAATAAACAGGGACCGGAAACGCTAACCCATCACAGATGTTCATTGTTCATGTTACTTGGTTGGGGTCCAGGAGTGTTGCATAGTCGTTTCCAATCCAGGATTGATTCATTTTAATTTGAGTCATACGGTCTGCATTTTCTGTGGAGAGGCGGATACGCCGCTGATCTGTGACGATGCCTCCGGCAGCACTGAAACAGCGTTCCGACATAACGCTGGCTGCCGGGCAAGCCAGCATCTCTATTGCGTACATTGCCAGTTTGTGCTAGGTGTCTAGCTTCGATACCCAATAGTTGAAGGGTGCAGATGGATTGTTCAACACAGCTACGCCATCTGACATGTAGTCCTTGACCATCTTCTTCAGGCGATCGGTGTTGGAGGTGGATCTGCACGCTTGCTGTTCTGTGTGCTGCTGCATGGGTTACAGGGGTCCAAAATTGGTAAAATCCCCCATAGGATTTAATTGCCTCCCTATTTCACTTTCCAAAATCTCACATCTTTTCAAAGGGCAATGGCTCAGCAGTACCAAATTTTCTAGCATTGTAGGGACCCTTAGGGGGATCATGACTGGTGAGTTTTGCCACTGCTGAGCCCTTGCCCTTTGAAATGGTGTGAGATTTTGGAACGGTAAATAGGAGGCCCAATGAAAGCCTATGGGGGATTTTACCAATTTTGGACCCCTGTAACTCTGGTTTGCAGAGATGTAGGGACCCCATCTTTGGAATCCAAGTCTAACAATATGTCTTCTACCTGCATGAGACATTTCGTGAGATTCAGACTTTGCTAACGGCCATTGCTGCGATTTATGTACGTCACCATCACTACCATTGAAATAGCCCAAATAAACAGGTTTTTGTGACCCTAGGCTATGACCTCTTTGGCCTAGGGGCCCGAAACTCACCAGTCATGTTCCCCCTAAGGGTCCCTACAATGCTAGAAAATTTGGTACTGCTGAGTAATTGCCCTTTGAAAAGATGTGAGATTTTGGAACTGTAAATAGGAGGCCCAATGAAAGCCTATGGGGGATTTTACCAAATTTGGAGCCCTGTAACTCTGGTTTGCAGAGATGTAGGGAACCCATCTTTGGAGCCCAAGTCTAACAATATGTCTTCTACCTGCATGAGACATTTCGTGAGATTCAGACGTTGCTAACGGCCATTGCTGCGATTTATGTACGTCAGACTCGCCACCATTGAAATTGCCCAAATAAACAGGTTTTGTGACCCTAGGCTATGACCTCTTCGGCCTAGGACTGCATTGAACGCGACCCACGCATTGTGCGCATTCTGGACAACACCAATTACTGGGTTTATACCCTTCTGGATCCACGGTACAAACACAATGTTCCAAAACTGCTTGAAGAAAGAGCCAGACAGGTCAAAATGGAAGAATACCAGCAGGCCCTTGTGGAGACTTTAGAGAGGAGATTGACATCCTCCCCCTCCTCTAGCCAGTTGTACGCCGACAGACTGACTTCCGCAAACCCAGGACGACCAGGAGGGCAGCAAACAACACAAGCCGCAGCTAGTGCCCAAAAGGGAATGGTATCGGCAGTGTCCTTGGAGTGGGAAAATTTTCTGACACCCATGCAGCAGCACACAGAACAGCAAGCGTGCAGATCCACCTCCAACACCGATCGCCTGGAGAAGATGGTCAAGGACTACATGTCAGATGGCGTAGCTGTGTTGAACAATCCATCTGCACCCTTCAACTATTGGGTATCGAAGCTAGACACCTGGCACAAACTGGCAATGTACGCTATAGAGGTGCTGGCTTGCCCGGCAGCCAGCGTTATGTCGGAACGCTGTTTCAGTGCTGCCGGAGGCATCGTCACAGATCGGCGGCGTATCCGCCTCTCCACAGAAAATGCAGACCGTCTGACTCAAATTAAAATGAATCAATCCTGGATTGGAAACGACTACGCAACACTCCCGGACCCCAACCAAGTAACATGAACAATGAACATCTGTGATGGGTTAGCGTTTCCGGTCCCTGTTTATTGAACCTCTCATCTGTATTACATTTATGACTGCATGGCGACAAAATGCAAATTGCTATCCGCACGCTTCTTGTCCTCATGCAAGGCCTGGGTTGTTGTGTCTCAAAGCGTGGCCTTCTCCTCCTGCGCCACCCTCCTCCTGTTCCATCACGTGTGCTGCTGCTGGGTTAGTGTTACCGGTCCCTTTTCCTAGAACCTCTTATATGTATTACATTTATGACTGCATGCCGACAAAAAGCATGTTACCTGTGCAAAGAAAACAGACATTTCCCGCATTTAAAAGACAGTTTTCCCTTTGAAACTTTAAAATCGATTTTCTCAAAAACTATAAGCTCTTTTTGCTAATTTTTTTTCCTCTTGTACCAAGTCCCAAGGTGCACATACCCTGTAAATTTGGGGTATGTAGCGTGTAAGGAGGCTTTACAAAGCACAAAAGTTCGGGTCCCCATTGACTTCCATTATGTTCGGAGTTCGGGTCGAACACCCGAACATCGCGGCCATGTTCGGCCTGTTCGGCCCGAACCCGAACATCTAGATGTTCGCCCAACACTAATGGGGGGCTACGGGGGGGGGGGAGGAGCAGCCAAGCCTTCCCCTCCCCCCCCCCTGGAGCCCTTGTCCAATCCATGGACAAGGGGCTCTTCCCCACCTCCAATGCCCCAGGAGGAGGTGGGGGGACGACTCCCTGGGGGGGGGGGGGGTTTCATGGTGGCATCTGGGAGACCCCAGATGCCCACCCCCTCCCAGGAGAAATGAGTATAGAGGTACAAAGTACACCTTACCCATTTCCACAAAGGGTTAAATGAAATAAAAACACAACCACGAAAAAAGTCCTTTAAGTATTTAACCAGAAATACTTACCTGTACCTTTACAAAAAAAATTCCCATGGCAATATCCTCGGTAAATGATCCAACGAACTGTATCCTCTTATGTTTTGATCTTCTATTAAGTTGATTGAAGATGTCCGAAGCCCCCCACCCACATAGCAGAGAATGCGTCCAATAGTCCTTTTGGATGCATAGCTGCTAGCTCCCGCTGTCTCTCCCCACCTGCCTGCCTGCACCTGTCAACCCCCACCTAGGCTGGCACCCAGTGCACCATGGGTGCACTGGGTGCAAGCCTAGGTGGGGGTTGACAGGTGCAGCAGGTGGGGAGAGACAGCAGCGGGAGCCAGCAGCTTCACGTCCTTCCGAGGACGCATTCTCTGCTATACTAACGGCACCTGAAGGAGCCGGATCTTTTTAATTAATCGGTTCTTTTTTTATGAATTAACTCTTTTTTTTTTACTTTAAAATCGATTTTCTCAAAAACTATAAGGTCTTTTTGAAAAAAAAAAATTCCTCTTGTTCCCTGAGCTATACCAGCCCGCATGGTCCATGGTATGGGGGGGCTCCGGGGGGGGGGGGGGGGGGGGGGGGGGCAGCCAAGCCTTCCCCTCCTCTCCCCCCCAGAGCCCTTGTCCAATCCATGGACAAGGGGCTCTTCCATACCTCCGGTGCCCCAGGAGGAGGTGGGGGCGACGACTCCCTGGGGGGGGGTTCATGGTGGCATCTGGGAGTCCCCTTTAAGAAGGGGACCCCAGATGCCCACCCCCCTCCCAGGAGAAATGAGTATAGGAGTACAAAGTACTCTTTACCCATTTCCACAAAGGGTTAAATGAAATAAAAACACAACCACGAGAAAAGTATTTTATTATTCTAAATCAACCATAAATACTTACCTGTACCTTTAAAAAAGTTTTCCCACGCCAATATCCACGGTAAACGATCCAACGAACTGTATCCTCTTATGTTGCGATCTTCAATTAAGTTGATTGAAGATCTCCGACGCCTCCCACATAGCAGAGAATGCCTCCTTTTGGACACATAGCTGCCGGCTCCTGCTGTCTCTCCCCACCTCCTCACCTGTCACTCTCACCTAGCCTGGCACCCATGGGTGCACTGGGTGCCAGGCTAGGTGAGGGTGGCAGGTGGGGAGAGACAGCAGCGGAGCCGGCAGCTTCACGTCCTGCTCAGGACGCATTCTCTGCTAAACTAACGGTTCTTGAATCATCCGGTTCTTTTTAATGAATCGGTTCTTTTATTTACGAATCGGCTCATTTTACTTTGAAACTTTAAAATTGATTTTCTCAAAAAGTATAAGGTCTTTTTGAAAAAACAATTTTTCCTCTTGTTCCCACTATTCCACTTAACATTCCCAACAATTTTGGTGTTTCTACCATGTAAGGGGACTTTGCTATTAACCGTTAAAGTTGGCGGCTATTAAAGTCTATGGGCGAACCGAACTTTGAAAAAAGTTCCCGGTTCTCTGCGAACGCGAACCATCAAAGTTCGCCTGGAACCGTTCACCGGTGAACCGTTCGGCCCATCTCTATTCCTGGGCCGAGGGGAGTCCTTTCAGAGGTACGAAATGAGCCATTTTACTGAACCTATCAACTACCACCCAGATGACCATCTTGCCCTCAGAGCCAGGGAGTTCCCCTACGAAGTCCATAGACAAATGAGTCCAGGGTTCATTTGGCACTGGCAAGGACTGAAGGGTACCCACAGGTGCCTGGCGAGATGGCTTACTTCTGGGACGCACAGCGCATTCTCTTACAAACTCCTTGAAATCGAGTGCCAACGATGGCCACCATACACATCTAGCTAACAGATCCTGAGTTCGAGCAGCTCCGGGATGCCCTGCATTCTTATGGGTATGAAATAGTTGCAAGATTTGTAATCAGAAGGGAAGTGGCACAAAAAGAACCCCCTCAGGGATGTCCTGTTGGTAAGGCCTTAACGTAATCGCCCAATCTTCCCAGGTCTCCGTGGCTGCTACCACTAATCTTTGAGGTAGGATGGTTTCAGGGGCTGTAGGCTGCACTGTCTCAGGCTCAAAGCACCTAGAAAGTGCATCTGCTTTGACATTCTTGCTCCCTGGAGTATACGTTATCACGAATCTGAACCTTTAAAAGAACAGGGACCAGCGGGCCTGTCGGGGATTGAGTCTTTTGGCCCCTTCAATGTACTCCAAGTTCTTATGATCAGTATAAACTGTAATAGTATGTTCTGCTCCTTCAAGCCACCGACGCCATTCTTCAAAGGCTAACTTAATGGCCAGAAGCTCCCGATTGCCAATATCGTAGTTCCTCTCAGCTGGAGACAACCTACGAGAAAAGAAGGCACAGGGATAAAGTTTGCCTTGTAAGCCAGAGCGCTGAGACAGTACAGCCCCAACCCCAATCTCTGATGCATCTACCTCAACGATGAAAGGGAAGGTGACATCCACATGTTTCAGAATGGGAGCATAACAAAATAGCTTTTTAAGTGTAGCAAAGGCAGACTGTGCCTCTGCCGACCAATGGTAAGTGTCAGCCCCTTTTTTGGTAAGGTTGGTTAGGGGTGATACCACAGAAGAGAACCCTTTGATGAACTTCCTGTAGTAATTGGCGAAGCCAAGAAATCTTTGGAGTGCCTTCAATCCTATAGGTTGAGGCCACTCCAATACTGCAGAGACTTTTTCAGGATCCATGAAAAGGCCTGAAGTGGAAATAATATATCCCAAAAAAGGGACTTGTGTGACCTCAAA
This sequence comes from Hyperolius riggenbachi, assembly GCF_040937935.1. Taxonomy (NCBI): domain Eukaryota; kingdom Metazoa; phylum Chordata; class Amphibia; order Anura; family Hyperoliidae; genus Hyperolius; species Hyperolius riggenbachi. The sequence continues at coordinate 390,099 of NW_027152341.1, read as the reverse complement.
GAGAACTCGTTGTACGCAAAGTTAGAGAAGTGCCTGTCTTAGTTTTCTTAACACATACTTCACATTTTTACGATGTTCTGTCAGGTTGGGAGAGAAAATCAGTATATCATCCAAATATACTAACACGAATTTTCCCAGAACCTCCCTAAAAACTTCATTAATCAATTCTTGGAAAATGGCGAGCGCATTACACAACCCGAAGGGCATAACCAGATACTTGTAGTGCCCATCGGGCATGTTGAACGCCGTCTTCCATTCATCACCGTCCCTAATGAGTACCAGGTTGTATGCTCCTCGAAGATCCAATTTAGAGAAAATACTGGCATTGGTCACCTGAGCAAGCAAATCGTCAATCAAAGGCAGTGGATAACGATTTTTTACTGTGATTTTATTTAAACCCTGATAGTCAATACAAGGTCTGAGCCCACCGTCCTTCTTCTGCACAAAAAAGAACCCAGCTCCAGCTTGAGATCTAGAAGGACGGATGAAGCCCTTGGTCAGACTTTCTTTAATATACTCCTGCATAGCCAACTTCTATGGTCCAGACAAATTGTAGAGATGGCCTCTAGGAGGCATACAACCTGATCTTAACTCAATGGGACAATTGAAACTCCGGTGAGGTGGGAGTTTGTCTGCCGATTTGGGACAAAATACATCCACAAATTCTGCGTACTGCACTGGAACCCCTTTGACTTAAACCTTGGTGGCACAAACAGCAACTCTCTCCAGACAATGATGATGACAATGGGTTGACTAGCTCTGTAGCTGACCGGAAGCCCAGTCAATCTGAGGGGAGTGTAGTTGCAACTAGTGTTGGGCGAACAGTGTTCGCCACTGTTCTGGTTCTGCAGAACATCACCCTGTTCGGGTGATGTTCGCGTTCGGCCGAACACCTGATGGTGTTCGGCCTTTTAAGTTCGGGTTCGCCCCGAACTTCTAATGGCCGCCGAACAGGGCCGAACAGGGCCCCTGTTCGGCCGAACAGGGCCCTGTTCGGCCGAATACTGCCCCCCTATGGGGTCGCAGGCATAAGGGGGGAGCATGCCCCGATCGCGGGGGGGGTCGGAAATTCCCCCCACCCCCTCCGCTAGCGCTCCCCCCTCTGCCCGCTTCCCCATTCAAAAGTTTAAGCAAAGTACCTGTAGTGGATGGCCTGGCAGTGGGCGGCACTGTGGAGTGAGGAGGAGGAGTCCGGAGAGTGACGAGTTGAGGGAGGCCGGGCAGCGGGCGTGAGGTCAGAGAAAGGGCGGAAGTACCACAAGGGTACTTCCGCTGAACCGCCCGCTGCCCGGCCTCCCTCAACTCGTCACTCTCCGGACTCCTCCTCCTCACTCCACAGTGCCGCCCACTGCCAGGCCATCCACTACAGGTACTTTGCTTAAACTTTTGAATGGGGAAGCGGGCAGAGGGGGGAGCGCTAGCGGATGGGGTGGGGGGAATTTCCGACCCCCCCCGCGATCGGGGCATGCTCCCCCCTTATGCCTGCGACCCCATATGGCCTCCAAAAGCTGGATGTTCGGAAAGTTCGGGGTTCGGCCCGAACATGCCGAACATCTCGGCCATGTTCGGCGAACTTTCCCGAACCCGAACATCCAGGTGTTCGCCCATCACTAGTTGCAACCAGGGCATACCAAGGATAATGGTAGAGGTTGCCATCTGCAGGACAAAGAACTGTAATTTCTCTTTATGCAGCACCCCTATAGTACACAGCAATGAGGGAGTCTGAGAAAGAGGCTGTCTACACTGTAACGGAGAATCATCTACTGCTGTAACCAAAATCTGATGGTCCAGCGAAAGCAAAGGTGTCACGGACGGTTGTGGGGCTGCAGGCGCGTCCTGTAACCGCCCGTGAAGAAAAGCGATCGCACTCGATTCTCTGCATCGATTGTGCTTCAAATCGATACCATCTGGGTTGAGTGTGTAGGAGCAGCTGAGTCTTTTCCCAGCAGAGAGATAGCATCAGCCTAACTGCAGGATGGCTTTTGATATGCTAATGAGCCTGGGCCCAGAGAGTCCCTGGCTTCAAGCTGTGCTGATGGCCCATCCATCAGGTACAGGTGACAAGCACCATGACAGAAGCAATCTAGTTGGGGGAAAAGCCAGACCCTCTGGCTCCCTCCCAGCAGGGGAGGTGACACCTAGCTGGCTGCCCCAAACTTCAAAGATCCTTTGCCTGGGAATGACCTGCTATAAATCCCAGAGGTATCTCATATTCCATAAACTGCTATATGTATCATATTTTCTGTGTTGCCAGGCTGGCAGACCCTCCAAACTAACAGAGCATGTAGGGCCCTGTCTGGCGTTGGTTCTGAGAACATCTCAGAACATTCTGAGGTAAAGACTGCCAGTTAGGCAGTTCGAAAGTGCCCTGATGATACCACAGGGGTCCCACCCCTCATGTTTGGTATCAGGCTGCTGGGTACATCGAGGCAGACCTGAAAATATTAGTAAATCTGCCCTGACCTGTACGGTTCGGTGAGATAGAGCCCATATATGGTTAAGGTATGATTTCTGGTCCCCCAGGACAAGGGGAGGACTCATCTCATGTTCTAAGGGGGTGTGTGGCCCCGCCCTCACTCCCTCCTACGGAATCAGGGGCATAAGAGTGGCAGAGGACCCAAACTCAGTGTCCTCCACCCTGAAAACATCTTGAACTCATCGGTGCCAGCTTGAGGATATGCTGGCATCCACCTGGTCTGAACTCTGAACTTTGATTGAAACCCAGAACTCTGATTTTTCCCACAAAAAGGACATCTTTCCAGGAACTAAGTATTTTTCTCCCTTCTTTTATTTTTTTATACTGGCTATTACTGTTTTAATAATTGTTGATTTTAATAATTGTCTGTATATATTAATTATTTATATTGCTGTGAATAAACGACTTTATCCAAGTCATTCACTGTCCGCTACCCTGCTTATCAGCACACACAGAACTGATCCCGGGTTTCTGAAGAGACGCTACTGTTTGTTTGTTTGTTGTTGGCTAGACAGAATACCGTGTGTTTAACCGTTTTATTCGCAGGACTAGTCAGTCAGTAAATCGGGTCCACTGGCCCATACCAGTGGTGGCAGATATCCTGGAATCGTGTGTACGTTGTAATTACCCATATCTCACAGGCTCCCTTCTGGTTTGTCTGCGGCTAATTCTTAGCGGTTCCTGCGCATTGACTGCGACCAGAGTTCGCACGATCTGTGCGCTGGCACCGTTTAGAAGGCCAATTGCGGTCAGCCACTAGGGCTCCTGTGACAAAAGGTATGCCCAATTTTTTTACAAAGTCATAGTCTATAAAATTGGCTGCAGAACCCGAGTCCATGAATGCCTCTGTGCCGGAGCCCGACCCTCCCAAGTGATGGAGCAAGAAAGGAGCAAACGGTTATTGTTTAGAGGTAGAAAGGCTCGCCTAGGGTATTACTTCTGACTACACCTAGGCGGCAGCGTTTTCCCGACTTTTTAGAGCAATTCTGGACAATGTGACCCTCCTCAGCACAATATAGACAGAGTCTTTCTGACCTTATGCGATTCTTTTCCACTTGCGTTAACCTAGAGTGAGTGAACTGCATCGGTTCATCTTCACGTGGCGAGGGTGGAGAAGAGGCGTAGGAAACAGATCTTACAGAGTTTTTCCCACGGGTATGTCTTTGATAGCGAAGGCGGCGATCAACCCGCACCGCCAAAGAAATTGCTTCATCTAGGAAGTTAGGCTCAGGATGCCCTAACATCAGATCGGAAACTGCATCAGATAATCCTGACAGAAAACAGTATAATAACGCATACTTTCCCCATCTAGCCGATACAGCCCACCTCCTAAACTCTGTGGCATAAACCTCCACAGAATTACGACCCTGCCTGAGAGTCCTTAGTTTCCTCTCAGCCGTGATAGTAATATCCGGATCATCGTATATAACGGCCATGGCATTAAAAAACTCCTGAACTGAGGATAACGCCTCATGCTCTGAGTGAAGACTATATGCTCATGTTTGTGAATCTCCTGACAAGAGGGTTTTTATAAATGTTACCCTCTGGCTCTCAGATCCTGACAGATTGGGCCTCAATTCAAAATAAGATAGCACACGATTTCTGAAATCCTGAAAGTCAGATCTATGCCCAGAAAACTTTTCGGGAACGGACATCCGAAGGTCCGTGACAGGAGGGGATCGCATTGTATCAATAGCCGTTTGAAGTACCTAAACAGTCCCAGACAGTTGAGTGACCTGAGTCTGTTGGGTAATAATCACCCCGGCAAGATTGTTTACTGCGGTGGTCAGGACTTCAACGTGGCTATGCAGTGCGTCCATAATGTTTTGGTCTGCTGTTCTGTAACGATTGGTGTCAGCGAGAACAGATTTCTCTGATTATTGGTGATCTTCAGTATCACCAATAATACAGATGCTATACCTGATTATGTGTGATCTGCAGAATTACCAATAATACTAGTATAGCCAGAACCAGCACGGTGGCATAGTGGTTAGCTCTCTCGCCTTGCAGCGCTGGGTCCCTGGTTCGAATCCCAGCCAGGGCACTATCTGCAAAGAGTTTGTATGTTCTCTCCGTGTCTGCGTGGGTTTCCTCCGGGCACTCCGGTTTCCTCCCACATTCCAAAAACATATGGATAAGTTAATTGGCTCCCCCTAAAAATTGGCCCTACACTACAGTACTTACACTACATAATATACACATATGGCAATGGTAGGGATTAGATTGTGAGCTCCTTTGAGGGACAGTTAGTGACAAGATATATATATACACTGTACAGCGCTGCGTAATATGTCGGCGCTATATAAATACTTAATAATAATAATAATAACCAGGACAACCAATGTAATGATAGGGGTGTTTGGTGCAACAGTAATGATAGAGATACTTGTTCTCCCAGAGGGGCTAGGAGAGAGGAATATCTCAATATAACGGATGAGAACCATCTCCAGCAAGCTGGAGATGTAGACAGTAGTGAAATAGATCTCCCGAGGAGCGGGTAGAAATATATTGCACAAGTGTACTGATCACCCGAGGAGCGGGTGATTCAGACTATACTGAAGCCACTATCACCTGAGGAGCAGGTAGAGAAGATAATATCGTAGTGACTATTCACCTGAGGAGCAGGTGACCAAGACTGTACTGCAGCTACTGACCACCTGAGGAGCAGGTGATTCAGACTGTACTGCAGCTACTGACCACCTGAGGAGCAGGTGATTCAGACTGTACTGAAGCTACTGATCACCTGAGGAGCAGGTGATTCAGACTGTACTGCAGCTAGTATTCACCTAAGGAGTAGGTGATACTTAGCAGAGGATCCCTCACCAGTGACTAACTTACTGGTGAGGATATGAAGGTCTGACAAGCAGGTTTGGCAATGAGAGGACAGATATGGTACAGAGACAGAAAGCTAGATCAGAGTAGTATTTCAGGCAGAGTCGGCAACTATATCAGATAGGCAAAGGTACAGAATCAGTGAGCAGAAGAATAGTCAAGCTAGCAGAAGGTCATAACAAATAATACAATTCAATTAGTACTTTAAGCTATCAACAGAATCTGGCTAAGTGTGGATCCCCAGCTCCAGCTGGTTCTAAGCACACTTTGGGATCTGACTAAGTCTGAGTGCTAACACGTAGCATTTGCAACAGCAGACGCGGAGCAACTGACAGGCAGGTCCTATATATTATTATTATTATTATTATTTATTGTATTTATAAAGCGCCAACATATTATGCAGCGCTGAACATTAATTTAGGTTACAGACAATATTTAGGGGTGACATACAGCAATATGACAATACAGGAATACAAGAAAACCAGATCTCACAGCACAGTATTAGTACAAGGTAATGCTTAGTCAGTCACTGAATGAAGCATGGAGATTAGGCAAGTTAGGTTCACTCAAATGCATGGAATGGGTTCACAGTAATGGAGGTGCCAGATCAGGTAGGACACAAAAGGAGGAGGACCCTGCCCAAAGGCTTACAATCTAGAGGGAGAGGTAAGGACACGAATGGTAGGGGACCAGAGTTCAGCTGTAGGTTTAGAGCACTTGTGAGGGGTAGTAGGCTAGAGTGAAAAGGTGAGTTTTGAGGGCTTTCTTGAAGATGTTGAAGGAGGGGGCTGCCCTAATGGGTGGAGGTAGGGAGTTCCATAGTGTTGGAGCAGCTCTTGAGAAGTCCTGGAGGCGTGCATGGGACTGGGTGATGCGGGGGGCGGTTAGGCGAGGTTCATTGGAAGAGCGGAGTGAGCGGCTAGGTGTGTACCTCTGAGTAAGATCGGAAATGTAGGTTGGACAGGTTTTGTGGACAGATTTGTAGGTCAGACACAGTATCTTGAATCTGATTCTGGACTGGACAGGAAGCCAGTGGAGGGATTCTAGGAGGGGATTTGCCGTGGTGGAGCGATGGGAGCAGTGGATAATTCTGGCTGCCGCATTCATGATGGACTGCAGTGGGGCTGTTCGGGTCATAGGGAGACCAGACAGCAGGGCATTGCAGTAGTCAAGGCGGGAAATTATGAGGGCATGGATGAGGAGTTTGGTGGTGGCAGAGGTCAGGAAAGGGCGAATCTTACAGATGTTACGAAGGTGGAAGTTGCAGGACTTTGTGAGGTTTTGGATGTGGGAAGTGAAGGAGAGTGCGGAGTCCAGGGTGACACCCAGACAGCGGGCTTGAGAGGTAGGGCGAATGGTAGTGTGGTTAACAGTGACATGCACATCTGGGAGATTCATGGATGGCCAGGGTGGGAAGATCATAAATTCCGTTTTGTCTAGATTTAGTTTCAGGAACCTAGCAGACATCCAGGAGGAGATGGCGGATAGGCAGGAGGAGACCTTGTCCATGGTAGTGGTGGATATCAGTGGTGCTCAGCAGAGCTCGAATATTCGAGTAGCTCGAATATTCGAGCTCTTTTTCAGCTATTCGAGCTCGGTATTCGAGCTCCGAATAGCTGGAGCTATTCGAATGGGCTATCCGAGTACACTCGAATAGCCCATTCACTATTCGAGCTATTCGAGCAACCCGGCGCTATTCGAGCTCGGCACCGAGCTCGAATAGCGTCATAGCCCAGATTGATGTCCTTAGAGCCAATCAGAGGGCTCCCAGGCCCTCTGATGGCAGCCAATCACAGAGGGGGACCCTGGCCAGCCCCTACCCTATAAATAGCGGCCGCCATGTTCCGTTTCTCCATGCTTGCCTGAGACTTGTACAGAGAGAGAGTTGCTCCTTTGTGCTTTGGCTTAGCAAGTGCTCTATTGTGATCATTTACCTAGCGTTTTTGCTCACCTACACCTGCCATATACACCTATATTGTTGTTAGTTAGATAGACATTGTATTTTAGTTAGTAGCTTGTGTGTTACATTAGAGACAGGCAGCTGCTGCAAGCTTACAGGTTTAGGCCTCAGGGGGGCCTTGCCTCTGTGGGCAGCTGTCCTCTGTTTATTTCTCTCATCTATACCAGTATTTCTGCTGTCCTTTACTAATAGTATTGTAGTTATACTGTACTAGGAGTAGGACACTCACTGACTGTCACTGTTTATAGGCTACTAGCTAGCTCCTGCGTGTGTGCACTCACTCACTGTCTGTGTGTACACACACTCTATTTCCTTCTGATTACTGATAGATTATTGTTAGTTAGTTGTACTTACTTACTACTTACTCTTACTGTACCCGTAGGGACACTCACTGTCACTGTTCATATAGGCTACTAGCTCCTGCGTGTGCGCACTGCACTCACTGTCTGAGTGTACACACACAACACACACTCTATTTCCTTCTGATCGCTGATTGATTATCGTAATTAGTTAGTTGTACTTACTGTTACTACTTACTCTTACTGTACTAGGAGTCTAGGACACTCAGTCACTGTCCATAGGCTACTAGCTCCTGCGTGCGGGCACTCACTGTCTGAGTGTACACACACCCACACTCCATTTCCTTCTGATCGCTGACTGATTATCGTAATTAGTTAGTTCTACTTACTGTTACTACTTACTCTTACTGTACTAGGAGTCTAGGACACTCAGTCACTGTGTTCATAGGCTACTAGCTCCTGCGTGCGTGCACTCACTGTCTGAGTGTACACACACCCACACTCCATTTCCTTCTGATCGCTGATTGATTATTGTAATTAGTTAGTTCTACTTACTGTTACTACTTACTCTTACTGTACTAGGAGTCTAGGACACTCAGTCACTGTGTTCATAGGCTACTAGCTCCTGCGTGCGTGCACTCACTGTCTGAGTGTACACACACCCACACTCCATTTCCTTCTGATCGCTGATTGATTATTGTAATCAGTTAGTTCTACTTACTGTTACTACTTACTCTTACTGTACTAGGAGTCTAGGACACTCAGTCACTGTGTTCATAGGCTACTAGCTCCTGCGTGCGTGCACTCACTGTCTGAGTGTACACACACCCACACTCCATTTCCTTCTGATCGCTGATTGATTATTGTAATTAGTTAGTTCTACTTACTGTTACTACTTACCGTACTCTTACTGTACTAGGAGTCTAGGACACTCAGTCACTGTCCGTAGGCTACTAGCTCCTGCGTGCGGTCACTCACTGTCTGAGTGTACACACACCACCCACACTCTATTTCCTTCTGATCGCTGATTGATTATTGTAATTAGTTAGTTCTACTTACTGTTACTACTTACTCTTACTGTACTAGGAGTCTAGGACACTCAGTCACTGTGTTCATAGGCTTCTAGCTCCTGCGTGCGTGCACTCACTGTCTGAGTGTACACACACCCACACTCCATTTCCTTCTGATCGCTGATTGATTATTGTAATTAGTTAGTTCTACTTACTGTTACTACTTACTCTTACTGTACTAGGAGTCTAGGACACTCAGTCACTGTGTTCATAGGCTACTAGCTCCTGCGTGCGTGCACTCACTGTCTGAGTGTACACACACCCACACTCCATTTCCTTCTGATCGCTGATTGATTATTGTAATTAGTTAGTTCTACTTACTGTTACTACTTACTCTTACTGTACTAGGAGTCTAGGACACTCAGTCACTGTGTTCATAGGCTACTAGCTCCTGCGTGCGTGCACTCACTGTCTGAGTGTACACACACCCACACTCCATTTCCTTCTGATCGCTGATTGATTATTGTAATCAGTTAGTTCTACTTACTGTTACTACTTACTCTTACTGTACTAGGAGTCTAGGACACTCAGTCACTGTCCGTAGGCTACTAGCTCCTGCGTGCGGTCACTCACTGTCTGAGTGTACACACACCACCCACACTCTATTTCCTTCTGATCGCTGATTGATTATTGTAATTAGTTAGTTCTACTTACTGTTACTACTTACTCTTACTGTACTAGGAGTCTAGGACACTCAGTCACTGTGTTCATAGGCTTCTAGCTCCTGCGTGCGTGCACTCACTGTCTGAGTGTACACACACCCACACTCCATTTCCTTCTGATCGCTGATTGATTATTGTAATTAGTTAGTTCTACTTACTGTTACTACTTACTCTTACTGTACTAGGAGTCTAGGACACTCAGTCACTGTGTTCATAGGCTACTAGCTCCTGCGTGCGTGCACTCACTGTCTGAGTGTACACACACCCACACTCCATTTCCTTCTGATCGCTGATTGATTATTGTAATTAGTTAGTTCTACTTACTGTTACTACTTACTCTTACTGTACTAGGAGTCTAGGACACTCAGTCACTGTGTTCATAGGCTACTAGCTCCTGCGTGCGTGCACTCACTGTCTGAGTGTACACACACAACACACACTCTATTTCCTTCTGATCGCTGATTGATTATCGTAATTAGTTAGTTCTACTTACTGTTACTACTTACTCTTACTGTACTAGGAGTCTAGGACACTCAGTCACTGTCCATAGGCTACTAGCTCCTGCGTGCGTGCACTCACTGTCTGAGTGTACACACACTAAATTTACTTGTGATTACTACTGATTATTGTAACTGCTAGTTGTACTTCCTGACTGTTACTACTTACTTACTGTACTAGGGGACACTCACTCAGTCACCTCACCAACCAACCCACTCCATTAAAGTACCCCACTTTTCAGCCGCCCTTTTACAAAACTTTTGTCTATACGCCCAAAACATTTAAGATGTCTGGAAGTGGCAGCCAGCGCGGTTTGGGCAAGGGGAAGGGCAGCAAGGGAATCAGGAGGAGAGGGAGCAGCATTGTGGCAAGCCGCGGCCGCGGGCGCGCCACCATGCACAGTTCCGCAGCAGCAGCAGCAGCGTCAGTGGCTAACATTCCTCCCATAGCCACTGGCCGTGGACGCCTTGGGCGCCGCCCAGCAGGAGCATCTGCAACTCACGCTGCAGAGACACAGCAGCAGCAGCGTGTAGCACCTGCTCCCATTTTCCTCCAGCCGGGTCGGAAACGTCCCATTGAGGAAAAGGATGCAGACACTGTGGTGCAACTCATGACGGAGGATGAGCAGCCCGCCATCAGCTCTGCATCCGAGGCCTCCACCCTCACCACCACCACCACCCCTGTTCGCAGCAGCCGCCCAGCAGGGTCTGGGGAGGAGGCCAGTTCACCGTCACTCGCCGACCTGTCATTCAGCAGTCTTTTGACCCCAGGCATCATGAGTAAATTGTCTGCTGTTGTTGGCGATCTTGAGGAGGAGATGCTGATGGGCACTTTGGGGGATGAGGGATTGGACAGCAAGACTGTGGCGACAGTCAAGCAGCCCATCCATGCATCAGGAGAGGAGTTTGGGGGGTCCTCATCCCAGCAGGACATGTTTCAGGAGGGGGAGGATGATGATGACCCGGTGACAGACAGAGACTGGGTGCCACCACCTCCAGGGGATGTCGTCCTCAGCAGCTCTGAGGAGGAGGAGGAGGATGCTCTTGTGGGCCTTGCAAGGAGGCGCATCATTGCAAGCATTGGCAGCAGCAGTAGGCAGGTCCCACAGCCTGCTGGTGTCTCAGGCTCAGCAGCAGCAGCAGCATCTGCCAGTACCACCACCAGCCGCACCCAAGCCCCCCAAGCCCCCCCCCCCAACCACCACAGGGAGACAGGCAGCAGCGCTTCCATGCCATAGGGGGATGTTTAAGTCACCAATCTGGCGATATTTCACCATGCCCACTGTGTACAGCAAGTACGCCACTTGCAACCACTGTCAGCGGAAGTTGAGCAGAGGTGCAGACCCCTTAAAGTTCTGCACCAGCTCGCTCATCAACCACCTTGCGGCTAAACATTTCCACCAGCATGAGGAGTTCCAGAGGCTGAAGGCATCTGGTGCTGGCAGTGGCACCACACCCATCACTGCACAGCCTTCAGCAGCAGCAGCAACAGCAGCCACCCGCCCTCCTGCTCCTCCAGCAGCACCAGCAGGAGTGCGGAAACGCACTGCTCCTCCCCCCTCTGCAACTCCTGCCGCCGACACTGAGGCCTGTTCTGGCAGCCAGTCCTCAGTGGCCTCCTCTGCTGTGTCTGCTGATTCCCGTGTCAGCAAAAGGCCACGCCAGAGCCTTTTGAGCGAGTCCTTCCAGGGGGTGGTTAGGGCTCTGCCTCCCAGCAGCCGTCGCGTGCGGCAGCTGAACGGCTTGCTGGCACGGGCCATGTGCTCCCAACTCCTGCCGTACACGCTCGTGCAGGAGGGGAGCGACATTCGTGCGCTGCTTGCTTGCGCAGCCCCAGACTGGCAGCTCCCCAGCAGACACTTCTTTGCCCGCAAGGCCATTCCTGCACTGCACCGCTTTGTGATGGCCAATGTGGAGCGAGGGCTGGAGCACGCGGTTGGTGAAAGGGTCCACGTCACCATGGACTCCTGGAGCAGCCGCTTCGGGACAGGCCGCTACCTGTCCTTCACTGTCCACTGGGTCAGCTTGGTGGAAGGGGGTGAGGATGGGAGAGCAGCAGCGGGCACAGCAGCAGCAGCAACACAGTGGGTGGTGCCACCCCGCAGGGTCAGGGGAACTGCAGCAGGTTCCTCCGATCCTCTGCCATCCTCCGGCACACCTGGCCAAACCCCCCGCCTCAGCAGCAGCGTGAAGGCCCGCCACTGCCAAGCGCTGCTGCACTTGGTCAGCCTTGGGAAGACCAAGCTGACGGCAACCCATGTGTTGGCCAAACTCCAGGAGCAGGAGAGGATTTGGCTGACCCCCAGAGGCCTCAGAGTCGGAGAGGTGGTGGCCGACAATGGGGCCAATCTGGTTGCCGCAATAGACAGGGGAAACCTGACCCACATCCCCTGTCTTGCCCACGTGCTGAACCTGGTGGTGCAGAAGTTCCTGCGCACCTACCAGGGGATGGGCGAACTGCTGGAAACGGCAAGGAATGTTGTGCGTCACTTCCGGCGCTCGGCTGCAGCCTGTGCGAGCCTGGAAGACGTGCAAAAGGAGCTGGATCTGCCACGCCATCGGCTGATCCTTGACGTTCCGACTCGCTGGAACTCCACCCTGGCGATGTTGGAGCGTCTGGTTGAACAGAGGCACGCTGTCAAACAGTACCTTGCCCTGGCCACTGTTTCCGCAGCTCAGAGAAGGGACAAGACCAGCAACATCCCGTCCATCGTCCCCGATGATGACTGGAGGCACATGCAGCAGGTGTGCTTTGTGCTGGCTCCCTTCCTGCAGGCCACAAACATGGTGAGCAGGGACCATGCTATGGTCTGCGAGTGGGTGCCCCTGGTTTCTCTGCTGAACAGGGCCCTCGATGCTTTGCTGGAACAGGGAGCGGCAGCCTTGGACCAGCAGGAGTGGCAACCAGCTGCGCAGTCCACCTCTGAGGGGGAGGAGGAGGAGGACTTGGTGGAGGTCCCTGACCTGGCTGCTGATGAGGGGGATCAGCACAGCGCAGCTGAGTTGGTGCGGGGGTGGAGAGAGGATGAGGCGGCAGAGGAGGAGGATGAGGACAGCACTGACGTCGATGTGCCAGCAGACGTGGCCCGCCTCTTCCCAATGGCAGCGCACATGCTGACGTGCCTGCGCAGGGACCCCAGGGTGATCCAGATGAAGCAGAGGGAGGACATCTGGATCAGCATGATGTTGGACCCACGCCTCAAGGGGAAGTTGAGCCAGTTCCTGCCGCCTGCAGGAGGAGACCCAGCGCAACAAATAAGGAGCTTGCAGCAGGCCCTTGTTGAGCGCTTGGAGGAAGCCTTCCCCCAGCCTTCCACCCCCACTGTCCAGCAGCCAGCACAGAGGCAGCAGCAGGTGCCTGCATCCAGCAGCAGCAAGCGCCCCACAGACCTGCTGTCTCTCAGCCACGAGCTCTACAGGACTGTAGAGGCTCCGGCAGCAGTGACTAGAGAGGAGATGCATGCAGCAGCATCCTCCTCCGGTCACAGCCAGCGCCTGACCCGCATGGTGGCTGACTACATGGGGTCGTACAGCGGGCTTGACAGCAATGCCCCTGTTGATCCCATGGAGTATTGGGTCAAGCGCATGGAGATCTGGAGCGAGCTGGCGCAGTACGCCCTGGAAGTGCTGTCCTGCCCCCCTTCCAGCGTGCTGTCCGAGCGCTGCTTCAGTGCAGCTGGTGGCGTGGTCACCGAGAAACGCTCACGTCTGTCTCACAAGTCTGTGGACAGACTGACGTTTCTCAAGATGAACCAGGCGTGGGTGGAAGGCGAGTTCCTGGCCCCTGTTGTCGGCGAGAGGGGGACATGAACTGGCTGCCGGAACCATCGTTAATGTGCCTTACCACCCTTTACCACCTCCTGGCTCCTGCTCACTAAGCCAGCCTGGTTCACTTTGACTATTACGTCGCCTGCAGCCACACATTTTACACCTACAGTGGGCTGCTGTGTACTGCCCTTCTGCTGTCTGTCTGTGTTTCCCACTGCCAGGGTACACAGAATTACCTTCTTCTGCTGCCACTCTGCCACCAGCTATTACGTCAAACAATAGCTATATTGGTTGTAAAACCAAAAAACCATTAAAAAAAAAAAAAGGTTTAATTTTTCTGAGGTGCCCGGGTTGAAAACTGTGTTGTCCCAGTTGTGTATTGGACACAATGTGGGCTGCACGACCGCTGTCTGGGACCTCCTGTTGTGTTTATTTACGGCCTGGTATCACCGCTAGGTACCAGGGCTATTATGTCACGCTGCCTACCTGCTGCCACACTCACACTGCTCCTCCATACCTCCTCCTGCTGCTGCTGCTGCTGTCTGTCTGTGTTTCCCACTGCCAGGGTACACTACACAGATGATTTACCTTCTGCTGCCACTCTGCCACCAGCTATTACGTCAAACAATAGCTGCTCACATTACTCCTCCATTCCTCCTGCTGCTGTTGCTGTCTGTCTGTGTTTCCCACTGCCAGGGTACACAGAATTACCTTCTGCTGCCACTCTGCCACCAGCTATTACGTCAAACAATAGCTATATTGGTTGCAAAACCAAAACCAAACAAACCATTAAAAAAAAAAAAGGTTTAATTTTTCTGAGGTGCCCGGGTTGAAAACTGTGTTGTCCCAGTTGTGTATTGGACACAATGTGGGCTGCACGACCCCTGTCTGGGACCTCCTGTTGTGTTTATTTACAGCCCTGGTATCACCGCTAGGTACCAGGGCTATTATGTCACGGCGAGCTGCCTGCCTCATTGACTGCCTGCTGCCACACACTCCTCCTCCTCCTCCTGCTGCTGAATTTACCTCCTGCTGTCTTTGTGTTTCCACTGCCAGGGAGCACATACAATGGCGCTTCCAACATGCGTGCGCCCACCAGCTATTTGTTACGCTCAAAAATAGCTGCATTTCTTTAAAAAAAAAATTGAAAAGAGAAATACGTGAAGATGATGAAGAAGAAGATGAAAAAGAAGAAGAAGATAAAGAAGATGAAGAAGAAGAAGATGAAGAAGAAGAAGATGAAGAAGATGATGAAGAAGAAGATGAAAAAGAAGAAGAAGATGAAGAAGAAGAAGAAGAAGAAGAAGAAGAAGAAGATGAAGAAGAAGAAGATGAAGAAGAAGAAGATGAAGAAGAAGAAGATGAAGAAGAAGAAGATGAAGAAGAAGAAGAAGAAGATGAAGAAGAAGATGATGAAGAAGAAGAAGATGAAGAAGAAGAAGATGAAGAAGAAGAAGAAGAAGATGAAGAAGAAGATGATGAAGAAGAAGAAGAAGAAGAAGAAGATGAAGAAGAAGAAGATGAAGAAGATGAAGATGAAGATGAAGAAGAAGAAGAAGATGATGATGATGATGAAGAAGAAGAAGAAGAAGAAGAAGAAGATGAAGAAGAAGAAGAAGAAGATGAAGAAGAAGAAGAAGAAGAAGATGATGAAGAAGATGAAGAAGATGAAGATGAAGATGAAGATGAAGAAGAAGAAGAAGAAGATGATGATGATGATGATGATGATGATGAAGAAGAAGAAGAAGAAGATGATGAAGAAGAAGAAGAAGAAGAAGAAGAAGAAGAAGATGATGAAGAAGAAGAAGAAGATGAAGAAGAAGAAGAAGAAGAAGAAGATATAGAAGAAGAAGATCTAGAAGAAGAAGAAGAAAGATAAAGAAGAAGAAGAACAAGTATATACAGTAACACTACTGAACAAAATTTAGGACACAACTTCTCTTTCCACATTTTTTTTTAAAGGAACATCCCCACATAATCACTTGCTGTTGTTACTTGGAAAAAAAGATGTTTCTTGCATCATTCACCCTCAAAATAAGTGTTGGAAGCTATTTAAGGCCAATTCGAATAGTCAGCTCGAATAGTGAGCTCGAATACCGACTCGAATAGTGAGCTCGAAGTCCGAGGTCGAATCGAATAGTAAAAATTATTCGACTCGAATATTCGACTGACCTCGAATAATTTACTATTCGAATTCGACCAAACTCGAATTTTAAAAAGGGGTATTTGAGCATCACTAGTGGATATGTCAGGGGTGTGGAGGTAGATCTGGGTGTCATCTGCATACAGATGGTAGTTAAAACCCATGGAGGAGATAACCTTGCCAATGGAGGATGTGTATAGGGTGAACAGTAGGGGGCCAAGGACCGAACCTTGGGGGACTCCCACCGAGAGGTGGTTGGGGGTGGACGAGGACTCATTGAAGGTGGTCGTGAAGGAGCGGTTGGAGAGGTAGGATAAGAGCCAGGACATGGCGAGATCGTGAATGCCCAAGGGCTGGAGGGACTGGAGGAGTAGGGGATGATCTACTGTGTCAAAAGCTGCTGACAGGTCAAGGAGGAGGAGAATGGAGTATTTACCTTCAGCTTTAGCTAAGGCAAGGTCGTTGACCACTTTGGTGAGAGCAGTTTCGGTTGAGTGGGCAGGCCGAAATCCAGATTGGAGTGGGTCTAGCAGTGAGTTAGCATTGAGGTACTGGGTCAGGCGTTTGTGAACCAGACGCTCAAGGAGTTTTGAGGCAAAGGGGAGGAGGGAGATAGGACAGTAGTTGGAGGGTAGCGAGGGGTCGAGTGAGGGTTTCTTGAGCAGGGGTAGTACAATGGCCTGCTTGAAGTCTGTGGGGAAGGTGCCTGTGGATAGGGAGAGGTTGAACAGGGTAGTGAGGACTGGGGCCAATTCCGTGAAGTGAGGCTGGAGTAAATCCGAAGGGATGGGGTCAAGGGGGGAAGTAGTGGTATGGGAAGTCTGCAGTAGGTGGTTGACTTCCTCGGTGGTAGTAGGAGTGAAGGATGTGAGGGGAGGATAGGGTGGAGGAGGAGCTGGTTGGGAGGGGGTGGGAGGTGAAGATTGGAGATTGGATATTTTCTGGCGGATGGAGACAATTTTGTTGGTGAAGTGGGTGTCTAAATCTGTGGCAGAGAGGGAGGAAACGGAGGGTGGGGGGTGGGTTTAAGCAGGGAGTTGAAGGTGGCAAAAAGACGCCGGGGGTTGGAAGCTTGTGCTCCGATGAGCTTGGTAAAGTATTCCTGCTTCGCATGAGCAAGGGCAGTGTGGAACTGCAGCAGGTTGGTCTTGTACTGTAGGAAATCCTGGTTAAGTCTAGTTTTTCTCCATTTCCGTTCAGTGGCGCGTGTTTTCCTCTGGAGGATGCAAATATGGGTAGTGCGCCAGGGCTGGGGGTTAGGGGGTCGGTTGTGGCGAAAAATTGGTGGAGCAGCTTTCTCTAGGGCTGATGAGAGAGTTTGGCGATACTGAGCTGCAGCAAGATTAGGACAGGTTAGGGTGGGGAGAGTGGAGAAGAGGGCATGGAGGGGGTCAGCAAGGACACTAGGGTTGAGCTTGCGTAGGTCTCGCTGCCATCGACCAGGTGGGTGGGTGGCTAATTTGGAGGTGCCTTCCGTGAGGAGGTTGAAGGTGAGAAGGTGATGGTCTGAGGGTGGAAAGGGTGCAATGTCAAGGTCTGCAATGGTGGTGGATTTAGTGAATACAAGGTCGAGAGTGTGACCTGCAGTGTGAGTGGGGGTGTTGGCGTGTTGTACAAGTCCAAGTGAGTTGGCAATGGTGAGTAGCCGGGTCACAGCAGAGCTCTGGGCTTCATCGATGGGAATATTGAAATCCCCAAGGATGATGGTGGGGAGGTCAAAGGAGAGGATATGAGGGAGCCAGGAGGCAAGGTCATCGAGAAATTGTGGGGTGGAGCCCGGAGGGCGGTATAAGACCGCAACAATGGCAGGTAGGGGGTGGTAGAGGCGAATGGTGTGGGCCTCAAAGGATGTGAATTGTAGAGAGGTAGGTGGTGTGAGGACACGGAAGGTGCAGGATGGGGAGAGGAGCAGACCCACCCCTCCCCCGGTCCTGTTGTCTGGTCTGGGGGTGTGACTGAGGTGAAGACCCCCATAGGAGAGGGCAGCCTCTGCGGCAGAGTCAGAGGGGGTGAGCCATGTCTCAGTGAGTGCGAGGATGGTGAGGGATTTGGAGAGGAAGAGGTCGTGGACTGTTGTAAGTTTGTTGCGGACGGATCTGGCATTCCAGAGACTATATATACTATATATACTATAATATACTATATATACTAAACACACTCCACAGCGCCACCCCAGTCACTCAGCCAATCCTGAGCATGGAGTCAGCTGACCGAGTGATCAGCTGACTCCCCTTCTAGATGCATAAAGGTCCTGTCGCTCGGCGCGCGCGCACATAGCCCTTAGTCTATGAGCGATAGAAGGACCAGGCAAAGCACCAGCATGTAACTGCGTGGCGGAAACCGCCGGCTGTGACGCGGAGATAGCCGCCATGCTGCTTGCTGTTGCGGCAGTATCTCAGATTTCCATTACAGACACATAGCCAGTCTCAAAAGCACTCATACTCACCTGCAAGCAGGGGCGCCTCTAGGCATAGGCAGTACAGGCCATTGCCTGGAGTGCCATTGGTCCTGGGGGGAGCTATGTTGCAGAATTAAGCCCCGCCCCCAAATTAAGCCCCACCCAAGATTAAGCCACACCCCTGTGGCTGTTCTATTACTTGCTTCTGCTGAATCTACTTAGCGTAAGTTGCAGGCAGCTGACACCTCTGTGCTTTGTGCATCCTTCTTTCCTCTTTTGTGCCATCTCTGCCTCTTTCTGTGCCCTTTGAGCCTCCTTCTGTCCCCCTGTGCCTCCTTATGTCCCCTTTGCCTTTATTTGTCCCCTTGTGCTACCTCTGCCCCCCTGTTCCTCCTTTAGTCCCACTCTGCCTCCTTCTGTCCTCCTGTGCCTCCTTCTGTATCCCTTTGTGCCTCCTTCTGTCTCCATGTGCCTCCTCAGTCCCCATGTGCCACCTCTGTCCCCTGCGCCTTCCTCTGTCCCCATGTGCCTCATTCTGTCCCCATGTGCCTCCTTTACTCCCCCCTGTGACTCCTTCTGTCCCCCTTTGTGCCTCCTTCTGACCCATTGTAGAGGGTGCCAGGCCGACCAAGCGGGCATGAGTGCTGTGCAGGGGGGACCGCAGTCACCCCTGCCAGATGTTGTATCCCCAGGTGGTGAACAGGCTTGCAGCGTCAAATAGACGCCGCATCAGTTCACTGTCCCACAGCCCATAAGCTCACTTCTGCAGCCTTACATTACGTGTATTTTCTAGTGAAACATTGCCGGCATTGCAAATTTTCTGATGAAACGCTGCCGCATTATGATTATTTCCTGGGGAAACGTTGCCGCATTACGATAATTTTCATGGAAGGGCTCCATGGGGGTGGGGGGGGGGGGGGGGGCGCCACAGATATTCTCGCCTGGAGTGACAACATGGCTAGAGGTGCCCCTGCCTGCAAGTCTCACTGAAAACAAATGTCAACGGTAGAGTAGATTGTGCACACGGGGTGCCCGGTCAAGGCAAGCGGATGCTGGAAGATTGGCTTGCACAAACAAAGGGAAATGCTGGAGGACATAAACACAAGACACACTTTAGAACTGGCATCGCAGCACACACATAGAAGCACACAAATACACATACTATCAAAAGCACTCATACTCACATTCAAGTTGAACTGTAGCAAGTTACCAACTTTGACTATACAGTTTAGAAGCTGTGCACCCTCGAGGTAACTAAATGCTGTATGAGCTTCTGACAGGTCGTAGAATTAAAGTTGTAGATACATTGACATTGTACAAGTTAACACTTACATCTACACACTCTGAGACAAAGCCTGTCCCAGGTGAAACATACGCACCTGCCAGGGGAACTTATTTTGCGATTGAAACAGTGTTGCTAGTGTTATACTCCAAGAATTGTAGACAGTACACCTGAAAGCTAACAGAGATGAATGTACAATGTATTTGAATTTAGTTTACAAATACCATGTTATACGTACAACAACATCATATAGTTAATGATATATATCGATGTCACAAGATTGTAGGCCAGGTAATATATATGTAAAACACCATTTTTGTCTAAACCTATGAATCATCGTGCCAGGGAAGATGCCTGCAATAAAATGACTTTGCTAACCACAAGAAAATGTATGCGTGCTCAACACCAAGCTTGACCCTTACAAGTCTGGCTGTGCAAATCTTGCTAAATTGGCTTATCATGAGGCATTGCTCATGCAAAAATGCATTTTGTTTCGCATGCCATACCTTGCAGGGTCAAAAACTAATACCGCGAAGCGGTTTGCCCTGCGGGAATTAGTTCATGCTACATAGCACTATCCAGGAGCGCCACGAGGAGGCTTCCCAATGCCCCCATACAACCGGGGGGACTGCGGGGCCCCAGGCTCTCTCACTGCCTATGGACCACAGTGTCACCCCGGAGGGGGAGGCTGGGTGGCGCAGACGACCCCCCCCAAGCATGGCCAGCGCCGGGGAGGGCTATCCGCACCCACCTCCCAATATTAAAAACAGGCACTTACCTTACCGTCCATTGTGTTCTGCTACTGCGCATTAACTTGGGGGCACTGCATGGGAAAGGAATGAAGTATGGGTCACCCCAAGCTCGGGGCTCAGGGCTGGCTCACACACAACACTCCAGAAGGGGGGGGGGGACAGGCACACACAGCCCACTCCAGGGCTCTCACCACCTAGAGCAAGCCATCCACCACCTGCCTCCAAAAGGTAAAGACCGCAAAATGCTGACCACAAGAAAATGTATGCGTGCTCAACACCAAGCTTAACCCTTACAAGTCTGGCTGGGCAAATCTGGCTAAATTGGTTTATCATGAGGCATTGCTCATGCAAAAATGCATTTTGTTTCGCATGCCATACCTTGCAGGGTCAAACTAATACCGCGAAGTGGTTTGCCCTGCGGGAATTAGTTCATGCTACATAGCACTACCCAGGAGCGCCACGAGGAGGCTTCCCAATACCCCCATACAACCGGGAGGACTGCGGGGCCCCAGGCTCTCTCACTGCCTATGGACCACAGCGTCACCCCGGAGGGGGAGGCTGGGTGGCGCAGACGACCCCCCCAAGCGTGGCCAGTGCCGGGGAGGGCCATCCGCACCCACCTCCCAAAATTAAAAACAGGCACTTACCTTACCGTCCATTGCGTTCTTCTACTGCGCATAAACCACTTGAGGACCTAGGGCTTTACCCCCCTTAAGGACCGGCCACTTTTTTTCCATTCAGACCACTGCAGCTTTCACGGTTTATTGCTCGCTCATACAACCTACCACCTACATGAATTTTGGCTCTTTTTCTTGTCACTAACAAAGCTTTCTTTTGATGCTATTTGATGGCTGATGCGATTTTTACTTTTTATTATATTCATCAAAAAAGACATGAATTTTGGCAAAAAAATGATTTTTTTTAACTTTCTGTGCTGACATTTTTCAAATAAAGTAAAATTTCTGTATACATGCAGCGCGAAAAATGTGGACAAGCATGTTTTTGATAAAAAAAAAAACTCATTCAGCCTATATTTATTGGTTTGGGTAAAAGTTATAGCGTTTACAAACTATGGTGCAAAAAGTGAATTTTCCCATTTTCCAGCATCTATGACTTTTCTGAGCACCTGTCATGTTTCATGAGGGGCTAGAATTCCAGGATAGTATAAATACCCCCCAAATGACCCCATTTTGGAAAGAAGACATCCCAAAGTATTCACTGAGAGGCATAGTGAGTTCATAGAAGATATTATTTTTTGTCACAAGTAAGCGGAAAATGACACTTTGTGACAAAAAAAAAAAAAAAGTTTCCATTTCTTCTAACTTACGACAAAAAAAAAAAATGAAACCTGCCACGGACTCACTATGCTCCTCTCTGAATACCTTTAAGTGTCTACTTTCCAAAATGGGGTCATTTGTGGGGTGTGTTTACTGTCCTGACATTTTGGGGGGTGCCAAATTGTAAGCACCCCTGTAAAGCCTAAAGGTGCTCATTGGACTTTGGGCCCCTTAGCGCAGTTAGGCTGCAAAAAAGTGCCACACATGTGTTATTGCCGTACTCAGGAGAAGTAGTATAATGTGTTTTGGGGTGTATTTTTACACATACCCATGCTGGGTGGGAGAAATATCTCTGTAAATGACAATTGTTTGATTTTTTTTTACACACAATTGTCCATTTACAGAGAGATTTTTCCCACCCAGCATGGGTATGTGTAAAAATACACCCCAAAACACATTATCCTACTTCTCCTGAGTATGGCGATACCACATGTGTGGCACTTTTTTGCACCCTAACTGCGCTAAGGGGCCCAAAGTCCAATGAGTACCTTTAGGATTTCACAGGTCATTTTGAGAAATTTCGTTTCAAGACTACTCCTCACGGTTTAGGGCCCCTAAAATGCCAGGGCAGTATAGGAACCCCACAAATGACCCCATTTTAGAAGGAAGACACCCCAAGGTATTCTGTTAGTAGTACGGTGAGTTCATAGAAGATTTTATTTTTTGTCACAAGTTAGCGGAAAATGACACTTTGTGAAAAAAAACAATAAAAATCAATTTCCGCTAACTTGTGACAAAAAATAAAATCTTCTATGAACTCACCGTACTACTAACAGAATACCTTGGGGTGTCTTCTTTCTAAAATGGAGTCATTTGTGGGGTTCCTATACTGTCCTGGCATTTTAGGGGCCCAAAACCGTGAGGAGTAGTCTTGAAACGAAATTTCTCAAAATGACCTGTGAAATCCTAAAGGTACTCATTGGACTTTAGGCCCCTTAGCGCAGTTAGGGTGCAAAAAAATGCCACACATGTGGTATCGCCGTACTCGGGAGAAGTAGTACAATGTGTTTTGGGGTGTATTTTTACACATACCCATGCTGGGTGGGAGAAATAACTCTGTAAATGGACAATTGTGTGTAAAAAAAAAAATCAAAAGATTGTCATTTACAGAGGTATTTCTCCCACCCAGCATGGGTATGTGTAAAAATACACCCCAAAACACATTATACTACTTCTCCCGAGTACGGCGATACCACATGTGTGGCACTTTTTTGCACCCTAACTGCGTTAAGGGGCCCAAAGTCCAATGAGTACCTTTAGGATTTCACAGGTCATTTTTGTTTCAAGACTACTCCTCACGGTTTAGGGCCCCTAAAATGCCAGGGAAGTATAGGAACCCCACTAATGACCTCATTTTAGAAAGAAGACACCCCAAGGTATTCCGTTAGGAGTATGGTGAGTTCATAGAAGTTTTTATCTTTTTGTCACAAGTTAGCGGAAATTGATTTTAATTGTTTTTTTTTCACAAAGTGTCATTTTCCGCTAACTTGTGACAAAAAATAAAATCTTCTATGAACTCACCATACTCCTAACGGAATACCTTTGGGTGTCTTCTTTCTAGAATGGGGTCATTTGTGGGGTTCCTATACTGCCCTGGCATTTTAGGGGCCCTAAACCGTGAGGAGTAGTCTTGAAACCAAATGTCGCAAAACGACCTGTGATATCCTAAAGGTACTCATTGGACTTTGGGCCCCTTAGCATACTTAGGGTGTAAAAAAGTACCACACATGTGGTACCGCCATACTCAGGAGAAGTAGTATAATGTGTTTTGGGGTGTATTGTTACACATACCCATGCTGGGTGGGAGAAATATCTCTGTAAATGACAATTGTTTGATTTTTTTTTACACACAATTGTCCATTTACAGAGAGATTTCTCCCACCCAGCATGGGTATGTGTAAAAATACACCCCAAAACACATTATACTACTTTTCCTGAGTACGGCGGTACCACATGTGTGACACTTTTTTGCAGCCTAGGTGCGCTAAGGGGCCCAACGTCCTATTCACAGGTCATTTTGAGGCATTTGTTTTCTAGACTACTCCTCACGGTTTAGGGCCCCTAAAATGCCAGGGCAGTATAGGAACCCCACAAGTGACCCAATTTTAGAAAGAAGACACCCCAAGGTATTCTGTTAGGTGTATGGCGAGTTCATAGAAGATTTTATGTTTTGTCACAAGTTAGTGAAAAATGACACTTTGTGAAAAAAAAAAACAATAAAAATCAATTTCCGCTAACTTTTGACAAAAAATAAATTCTATGAACTCGTCATACACCTAACAGAATCCCTTGGGGTGTCTTTTTTCTAAAATGGGGTCACTTGTGGGGTTCCTATACCGCACTGGCATTTTACGGGCCTAAAACTGTGAGTAGTCTGGAAACCAAACGTCTCAAAATGACTGTTCAGGGGTATAAGCATCTGAAAATTTTGATGACAGGTGGTCTATGAGGGGGCGAATTTTGTGGAACCGGTCATAAGCAGGGTGGCCTTTTAGATGACAGGTTTTATTGGGCCTGATCTGATGGATAGGAGTGCTAGGGGGGTGACAGGAGGTGATTGAGGGTGTCTCAGGGGGTGGTTAGAGGGCAAAATAGATGCAATCAATGCACTGGGGAGGTGATCGGAAGGGGGTCTGAGGGGGATCTGAGGGTTTGGCCGAGTGATCATGAGCCCACACGGGGCAAATTAGGGCCTGATCTGATGGGTAGGTGTGCTAGGGGTTGACAGGAGGTGATTGATGGGTGTCTCAAGGTGTGATTAGAGGGGGGGAATAGATGCAAGCAATGCACTGGCGAGGTGATCAGGGCTGGGGTCTAAAGGCGTTCTAAGGGTGTGGGCGGGTGATTGAGTGCCCTAGGGGCAGATAGGGGTCTAATCTGATAGGTAGCAGTGACAGGGGGTGATTGATGTGTAATTAGTGGGTGTTTAGGGTAGAGAACAGATGTAAACACTGCACTTGGGAGGTGATCGGACGTCGGATCTGCGGGCGATCTATTGGTGTGGGTGGGTGATCAGATTGCCCGCAAGGGGCTGATTGATGGGTGGCAGTGACAGGGGGTGATTGATGGGTGATTGATAGGTGATTGACAGGTGATTGACAGGTGATAAGTGGGTTACTACAGGGAAGAAGAGATGTAAATATTGCACTGGCGAATTGATAAGGGGGGGTCTGAGGGCAATCTGAGCGTGTAGGCAGGTGATTGGGTGCCCGCAAGGGGCAGATTAGGGTCTGATCTGATGGGTAACAGTGACAGGTGGGGATAGGGGGTGATTGATGGGTGATTAATGGGTAATTAGTCGGTGTTTAGAGGAGAGAATAGATGTAAACACTGCGCTTGGGTGGTGATCTGATGTTGGATCTGCGGGCGATCTATTGGTGTGGGTGGGTGATCAGATTGCCCGCAAGGGGCAGGTTAGGGGCTGATTGATGGGTGGCAGTGACAGGGGGTGATTGATGGGTGATTGACGGGTGATTGACAGGTGATTGACAGGTGATCAGGGGGATAGATGCATACAGTACACAGGGGGGGGGGTCTGGGGGGGGGGGGTCTGGGGAGAATCTGAGGGGTGGGGGGTGATCAGGAGGGGGCAGGGGGGGAATAAAATAAAATAGCATTGACAGATAGTGACAGGGAGTGATTGATGGGTGATTAGGGGGGTGATTGGGTGCAAACAGGGGTCTGGGGGGTGGGCAGGGCGGGTCCTGAGGGGTGCTGTGGGCGATCTGGGGCAGGGGGGGGGGGGGGGAAATCAGTGTGCTTGGGTGCTACATAGGGTGGCTGCAGCCTGCCCTGGTGGTCCCTCGGACACTGGGACCACCAGGGCAGGAGGCAGCCTGTATAATACACTTTGTAAACATTACAAAGTGTATTATACACTTTGTATGCGGCGATCGCGGGGTTAACATCCCGCCGGCGCTTCCGTATGGCCGGCGGCATGTTGCGGCGGGTGAGCGGCGGCAGACGCCGGCGGAGGGTCGCGTCACGGATGATGCGATTGCTCCGCCCATGCCCTTACAAGGACCGCCGCCTCTGTGGGTGAGCCGGTCCTTGCAGGGCTCACTTCCCGGCCGCCTCTGTGCGTTAGGCGGTCGGGAAGTGGTTAACTTGGGGGCACTGCATGGGAAAGGAATGAAGTGTGGGTCACCCCAAGCTCGGGGCTCAGGGCTGGCTCACACACAACACTCCAGAAGGTGGGGGGGGGGGGGGGCAGGCACAGACAGCCCACTACAGGGCTCACACCACCTAGAGCAAGCCATCCACCACCTGCCTCCAAATGGTAAAGACTGCAAAATGCTAACCATTGGGAAACCTTCCCGTGGCGCTCCTGGATAGTGCTAATGTGGCATGAACTAATTCCCGCAGGGCAACCGCTTTGCGGTATTCATTTTTTGATCCTGCATAGTTTGGCGTGCGAAAGCAAATGCTATTTGCATGAGCATTGCCTCATGAATAGCTAATTGAGCCAGATTTGCAGAGCCAGACTTGCTAGGGTTAAAACTTGGTGTTAGAGCACGCATACATTTTTCTCAGGTAAGCAATAAAATGACTTTGTAGATCTACATGAGCCAGCAGACCAGGGCACAAGTTTGTTACAATAATGAAGTTTCTAGAACTTTAATATCCAGTAGTCCAAGGCACATGTATGTACAAATAATGCAGTTGGTAGAACCACATGAGCAAGTAGACCAGGGAACATTTGATGTAAAACATCATGTACACAGAACCACATGAGCCAGCAGGCCAGAGCAAATGTTTGCACAAAAACAGAGTTTGAAGAACCACTTGAGCCTGCAATGGCAGGGCACATGTCTGTTGTAAAAGAAAGTTTGGTGAATCACATGAGCCAGCAGGCCAGGCCATAAGTATAATATAACATCATGTTTGAAGAACCACATGAGACAGCATGGCAGGGCAGATGTTTGTTGTAAATGACAGTTTGGTGAACCACAGGAGCCAGCAGGCCAGGCCATATGTATAATATAACATGTTTCAAAAACCACATGAGACAGCATGGCAGGGCACATGTTGGTTGTAAAAGACAGTTTGGTGAACCACAGGAGCCAGCAGGCCAGGCCATATGTATAATATAACATCAGGTTTGAAGAACCATATGAGCCAGAACAGCAGGGCACATGTTGGTTGTAAAAGACAGTTTGGTGAATTACATGAGACAGCAGATTGATGTTAAAAATGTAGTGTACTGAAAGACAGGATTGCAGGACTACATTTTTTTTCTCGCAAATGAAAATTATTCCTTATACCATCACCGATATACTACTCAAACCGCCAAATAAAAGAAAAACAGGTAATGGAGCAGGAACAACAAATTATTGTAGGTGAACCAAATTGGAAATAATGTATTTTTAAAAAAAATACAACTTTAATGTGTAACACACAACTATGTAAAAAGTGTGGTTGTAAAATAATTGTTCGATAATGAAATAATTTACCTGCCGAGTTAAGGGCCTGTAGTTTGCACGCTGTGGCAGAAATGGACGGTAAAGGATTAGAGGCAGAGACCGACGAATAGTATGAAAAAAATGATTTCCCGATCCTCCCTTTGTAATAAAAAAAAAAAAAAAAAAAATCTATGCAACCAATGAAATGAAGGACACACACACCAGAATTTAATATTGGTTCTTTAAAAATTTGTTATTCATCAGGCATCCAATCGTTGTTACTAAATTTAAATTAGACTCCTCCTGGGGGAGTTGATATATATTAATAATTGTGCCCACGTGAAACAGGGGAATTTGAAGATTTGGCGCTTTATTTAACCGGCTACTACTTCAACCTCACTTCTCAATAGTTACTCCTTAGGGGCGTGGTATTGCCGCTCCTTTCGTCATTGTGCACGTTGCACATAGAAACGTGCAAGCAAGTGTGGGTAGTCACTGGAGCGGAAGTGCTTTGCCGATTCCGGAAATGAAGACGCGCGCATCGAGCAGAAGGACTTTACGAAGTTCAGATGACATGATACGCCGTAGAGGTCGTCCTTCCAAAGACGAAAAGGGAGTAAGCGATGCAGCAGTCTGCCTCCGCAAATGCTGACAATCACAGTGTTCACCGAATGCAAATTAGATTCAGGAAAGAAAGACGTCCACCGATGGCGCAGCAGAAATATAAATCGAAATGTGTACAATCAACCAGAAAACTGACATCCACTCCTCGTAAGTCCACTCCTGAGAGTAAAGCTAATCAGCAGTTAAACAACATATACCCTCAGTTACCTCGAACTGACTTTCCGCCGCAGATAGATGCAACGTCAAACTTATCAATTACAAGTTCAAAAAAGCAGTTAAAGACTACTTCACCTGCTACTCAGGTACCCAAAACGGTGTCAACAACAATACAGTTATGTAATGTGCCATCTCAAATGCAGGTATCTGAAGGAGTGCCATCAACACATCAGTTATCTATAGTTGTGCCATCAGCACTGCAGCTAACTACAGGTGTGCCATCCCCAATGCAGTCTGTGTTGTCGCCCATGCACTTCTCTACAGCTGTTTCTTCGCCTGTACAGTTACCTGCAGCTGTCTCTGTGCCTGAGCAGTTATCTGCAGCTTTATTATCGTCCGGTCAGTTTTCTACAGCTTATTCATGTACAAAACAGTGTAAGCCTGTAGAAGAGTCTCCTATGCTGATAAGTTAAGTTGTTTCATCAAATAACCAATTGTCTTCCTCTATGGTGTCTCCTATGCAGTTATCAACTGGTTTGGCATCAACCGATTATGAAAGTGAAACACACCAAAGGACCGCCCACACCGAGCCAGGACAGTGCCAGGACCAGGATAGCCAATCCAACAGTAAATAGAAGAAAAAGATGCCCGCACGATGTCCTAAATTCCAATGCTTTATTGTGGACGTATCCAAAATTGATCACATATCTTCACACACCTCTAGCTGACATGTTTCGAACCAATTGGTTCTTAACCTATTTTGGTTCCTGGACGTAGAAACTACGTCCAGGAACCATGCGCGCTACCGCGGCCGATCGCGCACATGCATGCGCGCTCCCGGCCCGCGGTTCGTTAGCCAGGCAATCAGTGAATCGGGCTATGGTGCCCGATCACTGATTCCTCTCCCCTGCTGAAAAAGTGACAGCTTCTATCGGAAGCTGCGCCTTTTCTGGCTGTTGCCTCCCCCATGCGTCACTCTAAGCGTGTGTTACGCTTAGAGTGACGTCATGTAAACAAACTCATGGCCGCCATCTTGTGGCCAAAAAGTAAAACTACAACTAAAAGTAAAAAAAATTAAAATCAACACACAATTACATTATAAAACAATGGTTTACATCCCACCCTCCCAAAAATACACAAAAAATGTTTAACAAGTTTACATCCCGCATACAGTATAATCACGTCATTGCAAGTGGCTCCTGAAAGCCACATGACGTGATTATAAGTTGCTGTCATTTAATGAGCACAGCGGGCGTGCTAGCACGCTCCTGGGCTCATTAACCCCCCTCCCCCTAACTACACTACACTAGCATCCCTTCCTGGGTCTCCGATCCTCCCACCCCCCGCCCAATCCTCTGTAATACCCCCCTTCCCCCTCCATGCTGCGATCGGGCAGCATGGAGGATTACAATGTATCAATCTTTACCTGACCTTGTTCCAGCGCCGATCGCGATCCTCTCCCTGTAGTCCCGCTGTCAGCCTCACTATGCTGAGTGAACCGGGTCCCGGCTTGATGACGTCATCAAGCCGGGACCCGATCCGGTCAGCATAGCGAGGCTGTCAGCGGTACTGCAGGGAGGAGATCGTGATCGGCGCTGGAACAAGGTCAGGTGAGAGATTCTTACTCCTAATGCTTCCCTGCACCTAGCTCTGCAGAGGGGGTGGAGGGGACACCTGGCATTTGGGGAAATACAATTTCTTAAAGGGCCAACACCTGGCTATCCATGGGGGGGGGGGATACAAATTAAAAGGGGCACACAGCTGGCTATAAATGGGGGAGGGGGAGGCATAAAGGGCATACACCTGGCTATGAATGGGGGGAGGGAGGTAATAAAAAACACATCTGGCTAACTATGGGGGGGGGGGGGGGGGGGGGGGAGATAAACAGGCACGTCTGGTTTACTGAAGTGGGGGGGCGGTTTACAGAGGCACATCAGGGGCTGGGGAAGGGTAACGGGGCACATCTGGCCAAGTATGGGGGAGGGGGGTATAAAGGAGCACGTCTTGCTAACCATGGAGCGGGGAGGATTAAAAAGTGCCACAACACTTAAAGAAAAATACAAAGCCGCAAAATGGAAAAAAATGCACCTTAATTTCCAAATAATATATTGTCGCCATACATTGTACTAGGATCATACTTTAAACCCTTTAATAACCAGGACAGACGGGCAGATCAAATGTGTAGGTTTAATCTATAGTACCACTTATTATTTTCAAATTATAATTGCTGAAAACTGAGAAATAATTCCTTTTTTCATTTTTTTCCCCATTATTACCATTAAAATCTGTTCAAAATTAAATAATTTTAAGCAAAATGTACCACCGAAAAAAAGCCTAATTGGTGGCGAAAAAAACAAGGTATAGATCATGTATGTGTGATAAGTAGTGATAAAGTTATTGGCTAATGAATGGGAAGAGTGTGAAATGTAGAAAACTGTTCTGGTTATTTAGGGGGAAAACCCCAGGGACGCGAAGTGGTTAATATAAAAACAAAACAAAAACATTACAATAAAAAAAAAAAAAAAAACATGTAAATATTTACCTAAGGGTCTAAACTTTTTAAATATCAATGTAAAGATTAAATATTTCTATATTTTTTTTATTTTAAACTTGTAAATAGTGATAGATGCAAAACGAAAAAAATGCACCTTTATTTCCAAATAAAATATTGTCGCCATACATTGTGATAGGGACATAATTTTAATGGTGTCATAACCGAGACATATGGGCAAATACAATACGTGAGTTTGAATTATGGAGGCATGTATTATTTTAAAACTATAATGGCTGAAAACTGAGAAATAATGATTTTTTTTCCGTTTTTTCTTTTTCTTCCTGTTAAAATGCATTTACAGTAAAGTGGCTCTTAGCAAAATGTACCCCACAAAGAAAGCCTAATTGGTGGCGGAAAAAACAAGATATAGCTCAGTTCATTGTGATAAGTAGTGATAAAGTTATAGGCTAATCAATGGGAGGTGACCATTGCTCAAGTGAAAACGGCGGAACGCGAATGGGTTAATCATAGCTGAGATGTCATGACACACAGTTGTCTTATATACCCTCCTCCCATAGTGGGGGAGGCCCCTTCAGTCAGAGACACTCCCCTAACACCACAGACAGGAAGGGATATTCACAATACCATTACGACCAGTATAGGGCAAATCCAAATATATCATCATCTGTCACTATAGACACGACCTGAAAAATGACATCTAATAGCCCATAATCTATCGTATATGCATAATAAAATATTAGAGTATAAAATCAAAATAAATGTGGAATAAAAACAGAGTTAAGCAGCTACATTACAAGCTAAATTGGCAGCCAACATTCAGGTAATTAATGCTAGATCCCAACGGGAATTCAGGCCTTTGGGGAGTCTAGTACCCAATCTGAATATCCATAGAGCCTCACGGCTCATAAGTCGTTTGGAAATATCACCCCCTCTCCTATTCTGGAGTACCCTTTCCAAACCATGAAAGGAGAAGGAGGACATGTCGCACTTAACCAGCCCGAACCGCAATAGTGTTCCCCTATCCTAGCACGTAGAGGTCTAGTAGTGCATCCCACATATTGTAGGGCACATGCACTACAGTTAACAAGATATATGACATTTGGGGTCCCACAATTGATCAGTTGTCTAATTGGAAACCTATGTCCATTGGAGGTTTACGTGGCAACTCGTGTTCGCATATGTACATTACAATAGCGACACATCCTAACCCCACATCTATATGAGCCAGGTATGTTAAGCAAAGTAGAAGTCCCGGGCCTGGAGTCAAATAAACTCGGGGATAAAGAACGGGCCAAAGTAGGAGCACGCCTACTCGCAAAACGTACACCCTGTTGTAAAACACCACGTAAATCCTCATCCCCCTCCAATATTGGGAGGTATTTCTTAAGGATAGAGATGATCTTATTATATTCAACACTATCAGGGCCGTGCAGAGGATCCTTAAGTGGGGGGTGCTCAAATTTAAAAAAGGGGCCTGGCAACGCCTTCCCCTGCATACCCCCCCCCTCCTCGTTTCTGGCTAGGGGGGTATTGGTTGTCATGTGGGTGCTGAATGCAGATGCTGGGTGCCATGCGGGTTCTGGGTGTAAGTACTGAGTGTCATGTGGGTTCTGGCTATGGTTGGGTATCAAGTGTCATGCGGGTGTTGATTGCAAGTAGTTAGTGCCATGTAAGATCTGGGTGCATGTACTGGATGTCATGTGGGTGCATAGTGCAGGTACTGGATGTGACATGGGTGCGAATACTTGGCGCCATGCCTGTACTGGGTGCTGGCTATGGGTGGGCTTTGGGCATCACATGAGTTTTAAATTCAAGTACTTTGGGTGCGGGTACGGTTTAAGTGGGTGCTTGGTGCAGATAGTGGGGGCCATGTGGAAGCTGTGTGCAGGTGCGAGTACTGGGTGCAATTTTAGGCCTGGGTGCAGATACTTGGTGTCATGTGAGTGTGAGTACTGGGTGCCAGCTATGAGGGGAAGGGGTGGATTCGAGGAAAAATAGAGGTCAGTGTGGGTGCTGCAAGAAGGGGCAGGGCCGTGCAGAGGATCCTCAAGGGGGTGGTGCTCAGATTTGAAATCAATTAAATCGTGTTAAATTGTGTATGTAATACCCTTTCTCCAGAAAGCATAAGGCAGTCTTAACCCCCCCCCCCAAAAAAACACACACACACACCTTTATAGCAGCATCAGGCAGGCTTTATGTCTCCTTTCAACCAACTCTTTTGGTGCCACCACCCTCAAATCAGCAGTGATAGGTGCCCACTGTTAGTGGGTTAGAGTGAGCACAGTGGAGCCCACTGTGGAGGCACAGACTCACCTTTCATTACTGGGACCTCTGTCCCTCTTGATCAGCACCCAAGCTTCTTTTCAGGCAAAGAAGTGGTTACCAATATGCAGTGGTTGCTAGGCATTAGTAGATGCAAAACTGAAGTAAGTGCCAAGGTGCAGTGGGTGCCAAGATGCAGTAGATGGTAAGATGCAAAGGTTCACTTTGTGCTAAGTTGCAGTGGGTGCCGAGATGCCAAAGTAAAGTCTGTGTCAAGCTGCTGTGAGTACCAAGGTCCAGTTTGTATTGGGTGTTTATTTGCAGTGGGTGCTATGCAGTATTGGGTGCTGAATGAGTAGCAGATGGTGATAAACAATAGTGGGTGCCAGTGGCGTAGCTAAGGAGCTGTGGGCCCCAATGCAAGTTTTACAATGGGGCCCAGGCACGTGCACAGGGGGGTGCTCTGGGTGCCCAGGCACCCCCCTTTTTAAAATTTTCAAAAAAAGGCCCCTCTCGTTGCGCAAAATAAGCTCCGCCCAACCTCGATAAGCCCCGCCCACCCATCGGAAGCTCCGCCCCGCCTGGGACACTTTCAAGTGAAGAGGCCCAGACAGAAATCCTAGTGTGGCATACTGACCTCTCCCTCCACCTAGGACCCATACTGACCTCTACCTCCTCCAGCACCCATACTGACCTTTCCCTCCACCTAGTACCCAGTGACCACTCCCTCCCCTAGCACTCACAGTGACCTCTCCCTCCACCTAGGACCCATACTGACCTCTCCCTCCCCAGTACCCACAGTGACATCTCCCTTCACCTAATACCCACAGTGACCTCTCCCTCCACCTAGCACCCACAGTGACCTCTCCCTTACCCAGCACCCACAGTGACCTTTCCCTCCATCTAGCACCCACAGTGACCTCTCCCTCCACCTAGCACCCACAGTGACCTCTCCCTCCACCTAGCACCCACAGTGACCTCTCCCTCCACCTAGGACCCATAGTGACCTCTCCCTCCCCCAGCACCCACAGTGACCTCTCCCTCCACCTAGCACCCACAGTGACCTCTCCCTCCACCTAGGACCCATAGTGACTTCTCCCTCCCCCAGCACCCACAGTGACCTCTCCCTCTACCTAGCACCCACAGTGACCTCCCCCCCCCAGCACCCACAGCGACCTCTCCCTCCACCTAGCACCCACAGTGGCCTCTCCCTCCCCAGCTCTAGTAGTGATCCTGCCTACCCCAGCACCCACACTGACCTATCCCTCTCCCAGCACACACAGTGATTTTTCCCTCCCCCAGTGGCTACCCTACTGTTCCCTGCAGGACCCACAGGGACCTCCCATCCCAAAAGAAGCACCTACAGGGACCTCTCCCATTGCCAGCACCCACAGTGGTCTCTCCCAACATCCAGCATCCTCTCCCTCCTTCAGTAACCACACTGACTTCTCCCAGCACCCACAGTGGCCTACCCTTTCCCCAGCACCCACACTGACCTCTATCTCCCTTAGCAGCAACTATGCCATTCATGGCAGCACCCATAGTGACAAGACAAGACAAATAACATTTATATTGCGCCTTTCTCCTGGTGAACTCAAAGCACCAGAGCTGCAGCCACTAGGGTGCACTCTATAGGCAGTAGCAGTGTTAGGGAAACTTGCCTAAGGTCTCCTACTGAATAGGTGCTGGCTCACTGAACAGGCAGAGCCGAGATTCAAACCCTGGTCTCCTGTGTCAGAGGCAGAGCCCTTAACCATTACACCATTCACCCCCTGCACCCACAATGACCTCTACCTCCCGAGACCCACAGTCATCTCCCCCAAAGGACCCACAGTGACCTCCCTTTCCTCCAGCACCATACTGACCTCTACCTTCCACAGCACCTACAGTGACCTACTCTTCCCCCATCAAACACACTGACCTCTACCTCCCCTATCAGCAACTATGCCATTCATAGCAGTACCCACAGTGATCTCCCACCCCCTGCACCCACAGCAATCCCACCAATATTCAGCACCCACATTACACTCAACCAGTAACCCCCACTATAGCAAGCACCCAGTACTTACACCAAACACCCTGCACCCAATACTCACATCCAGCTTCAATATGGCACTTAGTACTTGCATCAAACAGCCACATGACACCCAATACCTGCACCCCTTCTCCCTGTAGCTGGCACCCAGTACTCACACCTACATAGCATAGTACTTGCACCCAGCTCCGACATGTCACTACTCACACCTGCACACAGCCTCCACATGGCAACCACTCACATAACCAGTACTACAAGAACCCGAAGTACCTGCACTCAGAACCCACGTGACACACAATGCCCACCCAGAGCTAGAACCCAGTGCAAGCATGGTACCAAGTATTTGCACCTATTTGATACCCAGTACCTGCACCCAACACCCCTATTTTTTATCTGCAGTAGTTCCAGTTGCACTAAGCCTCCACTTGGTGCCCAGCACCCACACCAAGCACTCATATATGACATCCAGTACTTGCACCCAGAACTCACAAGGGACTGAGTACCAGCAATCAACACCTACATGATGGTTGATACACACCCATACAGCCAGAATCCACATGACACCCTGTGCCAGCACCCAGAACCCACATGGCACCCAGCATCTGCCTTTAGCACCCACATGACAACAAATACCCCTAGCCAGCAGCACCCATCACCCATATGTCACCATGTACTCACTCCCAGTACCCACTTGGCACTCCATATTTGCACCTAAGACCCACATACCCCCATAATCAACAACCAGATGGCACAGTACTCACACATCACCAAGTTCCAAAGCCATTATATGCACCTAGTACCCGTCCATGGCCAGCACCCATATAGCACCCAGTACCCATCCTTGGTCCGAACCCATATGAGACTCAGTACTCTCCCATGGCACACATCCAGACCACACATGGCACTCCCTACTCACTTATGTCCAACACTCACATGGCTCCCTGTACCAATTAGCATTCACATGGCACCCACTATTGTTTATCACTATCTGCTACTCATTCAGCACCCAATACTGCACAGCACCCACTGCAAATAAACACCCAATACAAACTGGACCTTGGGACCCACTTACTGCAGTTTTGCATCTACTAATGCTTAGCAACCACTGCATATTGGTACTTCTTTGCCTGAAAAGAGGCTTGGGTGCTGATCAAGAGGGACAGATGTTTCAGTAATGAAAGGTGAGTCTGTGCCTCCACTGTGGGCTCCACTGTGCCCACTCTAACCCACGATTTATCGATTTCAAATTTTAGCACCACACCCTTGAGGATCCTCTGCACGGCCCTGCCCCTTCCTGCAGCACCCACACTGACATCTACTTTTCCCATCAGCCACCCCTTCCCCTCATAGCTGGCACCCAGTACTCACACTCATATGACACCAAGTATCTGCACCCAGGCCTGACATTGCACCCAGTACTCACACCTGCACACAGCTTCTACATGGCCCCCACTATCTGCACCAAGCACCCACTTAACCCGTACCCGCACCCACAGTACCTGCATTCAAAACCCATGTGATGCCCAAAGCCCACCCATAGGCAGCACCCATGTCACATCCAGTACCTGTACCCAGCAGCCACATGACATTGACTACATGTACCCAGATCTTACATGGCACTAAGTATTTGCAATCAACACCCGCATGATACTATACCCAACCATAGCCAGAACCCACATGACACTCAGCACTTACACCCAGAACTCACATGGCACTAAGTACTTGCAATCAACACCCACATGGCACTTGATACACATCCATAGCCAGAACCCACATGGCACCCATCATCTGCATTCAGCAGCATGACAATCAATACCCCCCTGGCCAGAAACAAGGAGGGGGGGGGGGGAGGGCATGCGGGGAAGGCATTGCCAGGCCCCTTTTTTTTAATTTGAGCACCCCCCACTTAAGGACCCTCTGCACGGCCCTGGCACCAATTACGGCAGTGAGAACACTGCCATAGGGTAGAATAGCGCTAATGTCTTTAACAAATTCTAACGCTTTGTGGGAATCGCCTGCTAATTGTCCTAGTGTGAATGGGCCCTAAAGGTGGCCATACTTTAGGTGGCTGATTAACCATTCAATTATTATGAATTGGATGAAAATTGGTGCTGCCAAACGCATGCCTGACAAAGTGACTAACTTGAAACTGGTCAGAATTTGATTACGCATGCTGCAAGATGTCGGGGTGAGGTTGGTTGGGAGTGTGGCGGTATGGTGGATGATTTTGGGATGAATGATGAAACCCCTGTCGCAAAGTGTAAATGTGCTCCCCTGTGTGTGCATTTATACATTACCTGTCCGGTGTCAGCCTCCATGCAGTGTCCAGAAAAAAATACATATATCCAGGCACATCGCATCTAGTTAGGACATTAAATAAGTTATTAAGGAAAGGGAGGTGCTGAAGGGGGTGTGGCTAGAAAACAGCAAAAATCTATTAACCCTTCGCACTCTCGCATGCAAATGTTTAAACAAATGCATTCACAGATTCACTCATCCAGGCACAACCGTTATCCCTACAGCTAAGTTAAAAGCCGGGGTCTTAGTTCACAGAAGAATGCATTCTTATGCTTAGTCACCTATACTGCGCAGAAGCACCCAGGCAAACATAGGTGTCCCGACTCTGGCCCTGTAACATGCATAGTGCAGACATGCAAACACATTCATTGCATCAAACCTATCAATGGATTAGGAGCACACATCCTGACGTCCTCTCCTGGGACAGATAGTGCATCTTACCAATCACACAAGGGAGCTAATGTAATGTATCCATGTGCACCATGCACATACACCAGCATAAGCTGTGTGCATGCTGACAAACACATACAGGGGAAGGAATGAGGGCACTGAATTAGACCCTAGCCACAGGGGTCAGTAACAAGAAAAAAATACATATATCCAGGCACATCGCATCTAGTTAGGACATTAAATAAGTTATTAAAGTGAAGGTCCAAGCAAAATAAAAAAATGAGTTTCACTTACCTGGGGCTTCTACCAGCCTCGTGCAGCCATCCTGTGCCCTCGTAGTCACTCACTGCTGATCCAGTCCCCCGCTGGCAGCTTGCCGACCTCGGAGGTCGGCGGACCACATTGCGTACATTTTTACGCATTCCCACTAGTGCAGGAACATTAACACATACATTTTTACGCGTTAGTGGTTCAATGCGTAAAAATGTACGCATTGAACTAGTAACGCGTAAAAATGTATGTGTTAATGTTCCTGCACTAGCGGGAATGCATAAAAATGTACGCAATGCGGCCCGCCACCTCCGAGGTCAGCAAGCTGCCAGCGGGGGACTGGAGCAGCAGTGAGTGACTACGAGGGCACAGGATGGCTGCATGGGACTGGTAGAAGCCCCAGGTAAGTGAAACTCATTTTTTTATTTTGCTTGGACCTTCCTTTTAAGGAAAGGGCCAGAGTTGGGACACCTATGTTTGCCTGGGTGCTTCTGCGCAGTATAGGTGACTAAGCATAAGAATGCATTCTTCTATGAACTAAGAACCCGGCTTTTAACTTAGCTGTAGGGATAACGGTTGTGCCTGGATGAGTGAATCTGTGAATGCATTTGTTTGAACATTTGCATGCGAGAGTGCGAAGGGTTAATAGATTTTTCCATGCAGTGTCCGTCCATCTTGCCGAGTTCCGCATACACGCTAGCGATGCATGTGCTGCTATGGTGTATGTGGCTTTTAGAACCGGCCGAGATAGATGGACACCGTGAGGAGGCTGCTACAGGACAGGTAATATGTAAATGCACACACGGGGGGGAGGGGAACATTTATGCCAGGGGCGTAACTAAGATTAGAGATGGGCCGAACCTCCAATTTTAGGTTCGCGAAAGTTCGGTTCTTTCGCAAACCGCAATAGACTTCAAAGGAGAGGCAAACTTGGAAATTTAGAAAAATGATGGAAAAGATGTTTCAAGCGGTCTAATACCTGGACGGAGACATGCTAGAGTGGGATACACATCAAGTCTCAATAAAAAACCTAGTTTTGACACAAATCACTGTTTTAAGGTCAGAAATCACTTTGAATGTTGAATTGCAGGCCTAAACTGCTTTACAACATCGTGCATGTGTGTATACATCTGTCAGGAAGTGTAATTCCTCACTTCTCCTCCCTTCCTCCCTTTTCCTCCCTTCTCCTTCCCTCCTCCCTTTTCCTTCCCTTCCTCCCTTTTCCTTCCTTCCTCCCTTTTCCTTCCCTCCTCCCTTTTCCTTCCCTGCTCCCTTCTCCTCACCTTTGGGATTCACTCTCTCTCCCCCCCCTTTAGAATGAAGTGATGTGGGCGGAAGTGGTGGGCAGGGGTGCTCAGCAGGACCCCGAATGCAAAGTTTACCCAAACATTCAGGTGAATTTTAAGGTTTGCCAAATGCGAACCCGAATAATACATTCCATGCCGAATCCGAATGTGAAATTTCCCGAACGTGCGCATTTGAATTCGGACGGATGGAGCTGTGGGTTCAGTTTTGGCTTCGGGATTCGGGGATGACGTCATTGGGCCAATCAGAAGTCTTCCAGCCAAGGACCTGGCAACCCTAGCAACCAATCAGAGGAGGGGAGCCTGGCCCTCCCCTGCTCTATATAAGGTGGCAGCCATCTTGCGGATCCACGCACTTGTGTGACTGCTTGGTACTGAGAGATTCTCCAGTGCTGTGCTGTGTCTGAGCAAGTGCATTTCACTGCTAAACCTAGCGTGTTGCTTCCGAAACACCTCCTAAACACATTTAATGTTGTCTTATATAGTTAGCTAGTATTTTGATTGTTTTTAGTCAGCTAGTGTATAGTGTATACTGTGCTAGGCTGGTGTTAGTCTGTGTGCAGGCTAGGCCTGCTAGCCTAGGTAGCCTTAGCCTACTACTAGCCTAGGTAGCTTAGGGATTCTAGTTAGTTGTGTACTTAGTAGTACTAGTTTACTTAATTATGTATTACTACTATAGTCTGTTACTTTATTAGAATCAGAATCTTTATTATCGCCAAGCACGACTGGGTCGTGCCCGGAATTGGGCTTGGCACGTACAGGGTACTGATACAGGATATAGATACAGATACAGGACAGAACAAGCAGTCAGGAAGGAACACATTTGCAGAGAGAGACAATGTAGCATAAGTAACAACACAAAAAAACACACAAAAAACAACCAAAAGAAAGTCAAAAGAAAAGTCGGCTTGAGCGCCGTCATATGTGTAGTGTGCCACAGTGCCGGCACACTGTTTGGTGTGGGGATGGGCAGTTACGTGGAGAGAGTTCAGAAGGTTGACAGCCGAGGGAAAGAAACTGTTTTTATGCCTTGAGGTCTTGGTGAAGATGGACCGGAACCGGAGTCTCCGGCTCGAGGGGAGCTGACTAAAGAAGCGGTGGCCTGGGTGCGAGGGGTCGCTGGTGATCTTTAATGCTCTGGAGTACAGCCTGGAATGGTAAAGGAGGTCCAGAGAGGGAAGGGATCTCCCGATGATCCTCTCCGCTGATCTGATGACCCTCTGCAGTTTGAGTCTGTCGCTGGCAGAGGAGCTGGCGTACCAAACCAGGATGGAAGAGCATAGGACAGATTCGATTGTAGCGGTGTAGAAGTTTGTCAGAAGTTTTTGGGCCATACCAAACTTTTTTAGTTGGCGGAGAAAGAAAAGTCTCTGTTGGGATTTCCTCTGTGTGGAGGCAGTGTTGGCCTTCCACTTCAGGTCATTAGAGATAGTTGTGCCCAAAAGGCGGACGCTGGGGACTCTTTCCACCTCCTTGCCATCGATGCAGATTGGGGGCGGGGTGGAGGCGCATCTCCTGAAATCAACAATCATCTCCACAGTTTTCGCTGTGTTTAGAACCAATCCGTTCTCTCTGCACCAGTGACAGACACCTTCAACCTGGTGGCGGTACTCTTTCTCATCATTATTGGTGATGAGACCGACAATGGTCGTGTAGTCA
The DNA here is from genome assembly GCF_040937935.1 of Hyperolius riggenbachi. NCBI lineage: Eukaryota > Metazoa > Chordata > Amphibia > Anura > Hyperoliidae > Hyperolius > Hyperolius riggenbachi. Next base: position 349,708 of record NW_027152341.1, on the reverse strand, counting down.
GCAAATTTGATTACTTTTACCGAGTCTGACGTGGATTTGCAGTTATTTGTATACAGAGAGAACAGAAACGGCGACAGAACGCAGCCTTGTGGGGCTCCTGTGTTGGTGATCCTAGGTTGTGAGGAGATAGTGCCCAGCCTAACAACCTGGGACCTATTGGTGAGGAAGTCCGTGATCCACAGGCGCAGGGTGGGGTGGACTCCTATTGCGGCCAGATTGTCTTGCAGTATTTTGGGGCTGATGGTATTGAATGCTGAGCTGAAGTCCAGTAGAAGGATCCTGGCGTAGGAGTCTGGTCTGTCCAGGTGATCATAGACGAGCTCCAAGCAGATGTTAATGGCATCATCAGTGGACCTGTTTGCTCTGTACGCAAACTGGTGTGGATCTAGCAGTCCCTCTGTGGAGTGCTTAAGGAGGGGGAGCACCATGCTTTCAAAAGCCTTCATGATCACGGATGTAAGTGCCACGGGCCTGAAGTTGTTGAGGTCAAGGGTACCCTGCTTTTTGGGGACGGGGATAATGGTGGACCTCTTGAAGCATGCGGGTACTTTGCCACCCTGGAGGGACCTCGTGAGGATGGAAGAGAGGGTGGGAGCAAGCTGACGAGCGCAAGTTTTCAGGCAGGCTGGTGACACACCATCCGGACCGGAGGCTTTCCTAGCATTTAGCCTTAGCAGGTGTTTCAGTACATCCGCCTCCCTCACTGTCGGTGGGGGCGGGTTCGGGCCCAGGGCGTCAAAGTCAGAGGATTGTGCAGGCGGCTGTGGGAGTCCCACAGGTGTTGGCTGGTTCTTGAATCTGCAGTAGAAGTCGCTGAGACTCTCTGCCAGCTCAGTGCTAGGTGTAGTATGCTGAGGGGGAGGTTTGTAGTTGGTGGCAGCCTTAAGCCCTTTCCACACAGCTCGTGAGTCGTTTGAGGAGAGGTTCTGTTCCAGCTTTTCCGCGTAGCACTTCTTAGCGGACCTCAGTTCCCTGTTTAGGTCGTTCCTTGCCCTCTTGTAGTCCTCCTGGTTGCCGGACTTGTGTGCAGCTTCTTTGCTGCGTCGCAGTTGTCGAAGTCTTTTTGAGAACTAGTTTCAGTACTGAGTTAGTTACTGACTGTACAGGCCACCACCAGCATCCGTTATGAGTGACCTGTGACTGATTGTAATTGTCACCGACTGTCTGCCACAATACTTACTTATAGTGTAGTACGCTAGATATTTCTTAGTTACCTGCGTGCGTACTACTACTACTGTCTACTAGTACTACTAGTCACCACCAAGTCACCACCAACACAGACTTTATTAAAGTTTACACCCTTTCCCGCCCTCTTCTACTTTTTTTTTTGTTACTGTATTTATATAGTGCACAATGACTGGCAGAGGTAGAGGGCAAGGCACAACCAGGAGAGGCAGCGCCATTGCAGGAGCCACTGCCAGCAGCAGCAGGTCTGGGACTGGTCCGCCGCCAGCCACTGACCACAGGGAGGAGGAAGGCAGGAGCCACAGCCTGCTGCTTCAGTCGCTACCACCACCCGCAGCAAACCTCCAACTAAAACCAAAAAGGCACAATCCTCCAAGGGCACCCAAAAACCCCAGCCCTCAAGCTCAAAGAGCAGGTTGAAGTCCCCAGTCTGGCGGTACGTCACCAAGTGCCCAGTGGACGCGACACGTGCAATTTGCAACAGTTGCGGTGTCAGGCTCAGCAGAGGTCGCAATCTGCTCAAGTTGGGTACCTCATGCCTGCAGACCCACTTACAGAGCAGACATTGAGGACTTTAGTGAGTTGGAGAAGCTGATACAAAGTGGTGCAGGCAGTGGTCAGAGCCAGACAGCCACTGCACAGATTTCAGCAGCAGTAGCAGCCGACCCTCCTGCCCATCCAGCAGCAGCACAGCAGCAACTCACTCCACCCCCCCCCCCCCCCTCCCTGGGCAGCAAGTCCTCAGTGGCCTCAGCTCCCTCCACAGTGGCCTCCTCATCCTCCCGTGCAGGCAAACGCCGCCAGACCCTGCTCAGCAAAGCATTCCGAGGTGTGACCAAGGTGCTGCCTCACACCCACAGGCGCATCCGGTTGCTGAACGTGTTGCTTGCCCGGGCCATGTGCTCCCAGCTCCTCCCATATTCCTTTGTGCAGGAGGGGAGTGACATCAGAGCGCTGCTGCAGGTTGGGATCCCGGAGTGGCAAGTCCCCAGCCGCCACTATTTCTCCCGCAGGGCGATCCCAGCACTGCACCGCTCTGCCATGACGGATGTGGGCCGCGCGCTGGATCACGCTGTGAGTGCGCGGATCCACATAACCATGGAGTCATGGAGCAGCCGGTTTGGGATAGAGCGCTATCTGTCCTTTACGGCCCACTGAGTCAGCCTGGTGGAAAGCCCGAGCGAGGAAGCAGCAGGTCCACCCTCGGACGCAGCAGCAGCGGCACCAGTCGCCCACTACGTGGTGCCACCGTGCAGGGTCAGGGGAGAAGCAGCAGTTCCCGCCACCAAGCGATCCCATCTCTCCAGCAGCGGGAAGGCCCGACACTGCCAAGCGCTGCTGGAGATGAAAAGCCTGGGGAAACACTCCTTGATGGCATCGAACATGCTCCGGTACCTCAGAGAGCAGGAGAGGACGTGGCTGACCCCCAGAGGCCTCACTGTGGGATTGGTGGTGTCAGACAATGCCGCCAACCTGCTGGCTGCCATCAGCAGGGGAGACTTGCTCCACGTCCCTTGCTTGGCCCACGTCCTGAACCTGGTGGTGCAAAAGTTCATGCGCACCTACCTGAGGATGGAGGAGCTGTTAGAAGCAGCGCGGAAAATTGAGCGCACTTTCCGCAAATCAGCAGCTGCCACAGCAAAACTAGGAGACATCCAGCAGCAGGAGGGCCTGCCACGACACCGCCTCATCATAGATGTGCCAACTCGCTGGAACTCCACCCTGGCAATGTTGGAGTGGCTGGTTGAGCAGAGGAGGGCTGTCAACCGGTACATCTATGATGCCACTGGCAGCAGCAGCACCAAACTCCAGCTCCTCACCAACGTGCAATGGGGGCAGATGCAGCAGGTCTGCTTGGTGTTGGCTCCCTTCCTGCAGGGAACCAACCTGGTGAGTGAACAACGGGCATCCCTCTGCCAGTGGGTGCCCTTTGTTTGTCTGCTGGACAGGGCTCTTGGCGATTTGGTGGATTTGGGAGAGGAGGCCCTGAAGCAGCTGGAACAGCAGCCACCTGCACAGTCCACTGCTGTGCAGGTATTTGAGTCCCTGGAGGAGGAGGAGGAGTTGGAGGTGCTGGACGTTGCTGCTGGGGGGGGGACATCAGAGCGCAGCAGCAGTGGTGCGAGGGTGGAGAGAGGAGGAAGAGTCTCAGGGACAAGAGGAGGAGGAGGACGCTGACACTGATGTCTCTGTTAGACGGTCCACCCTGTTCCCCATGGCAGCGCACATGCTGCGCACAGACCCCAGGGTCAAGCGGATGCAAGCGAGGGATGACGCCTGCATCAGCATGATCCTGGACCCACGGCTGAGGGGGAGGTGGGATCAGTTTCTGCCTGCCAGAGACCGTGAGCAGCGAGCAAGGGAGTTGCAGGAGATCCTTGTTCGGCGACTGAAGTAAGCCTTCCCCCCCCGCCTTCCACCCCCTCTGTCCCATTCCAGCAGCCAGCACAGCAGCCAGTGCCTGTGGCCAGCAGCAGCATCAGGCGCCCAGGAGACCTGCTGTCATTGACGCAGGCATTCTACATGAAGGTACAGCAGCCGAGAGAGGAGGTGCAGGCAGCTGCCACCTTTGCTGAGAGCCACAGCCAGCGCAGGATCCGGCTTCTGGCCGACTACATGGGGTCCTTCAGTGGGCTTGACACCGGTAGCGAGGAGCCTGTGGACCCCATGGAGTACTGGGTGGAGCGCTTGCACATCTGGAGGGAGCTTTCGCAGTACGCCCTGGAGGTATTGTCTTGCCCCGCTTCCAGAGTGCTGTCAGAGGTGCTTCAGTGCGGCCGGTGGCGTGGTCACCGAGAAGCGCTCTCATCTGTCCACAGAGGGCATGGACAGACTGACATTTTTGAAGATTAACCAGGCCTGGATAAAAGGCACGTTCCTGGCACCTGTTGTCGGCGAAAGGAGGACATGAGGTGCCTGCCTGGGAATTACAATAATAATAATAATAATAATAATAATAATAATAATAATAATAATAATAATAAAATAATCCAAACATTTGTATAGCGCTTTTCTCCTTTCGGACTCAAAGCACTCAAGAGCTGCAGCCACTGGGACGCGCTCAAGAGGCCACCCTGCAGTGTTATGGAGTCTTGCCTTAAACTCCTTACTGAATAGGTACTTGACCTAGCCAGGATTCGAACACTGGCCTCCCATGTCAAAGGCTTAGCCCTTAACCAGTACACTATTCAGCTACCACAATACATTGCCTGCTGCCTGCCATACGTGACAACGACTCCTCCTCCTGCTGGCCTGCTGCATTTATTTATTTATGAATTTATTTATGTATTTATTGTATTTCTACGTGACTCCTCCTGCTGCTGCTGGCCTGCTGCATTTATTTACCTATGAAATTATTTATGTATTGGCTGGATAGTGTAATGGTTAAGGGCTCTGCCTCTGACACAGGAGACCTGGGTTTGAATCTCGGTTCTGCCTGTTCAGTAAGCCAGCACCTATTCAGTAGGAGACCTTGGGCAAGACTCCCTAACACTGCTACTGCCTATAGAGCACGTCCTAGTGGCCGCAGCTCTGGCGCTTTGAGTCCGCCAGGAGAAAAGCGCGATATAAATGTTCTGTGTTTGTCTGTTTTTATTGTATTTCTACTTGACTCTTCCTGCTGGCCTGTTGCATTGATTTATTTATGAATAGATTTATGTATTTATAAAGCGGCAACATATTTCGCCGCGCTCATTTTTTCCTCCTGCACTCAGTGGTCCCACCTCCAGGGTCCACACAATACATTTCCTGCTGCCAGTGCCACACGTCACTACTCCTCCTCCTCCTCCTCCTCCTCCTCCTGCTGCGGCTGTATTTATCCTCCTGCTGTCAGTGGTCCCACCGCCAGGGTCCACACAATACATAGCCTGCTGCCAGTGCCACATGTCACTACTCCTCCTCCTCCTCCTCCTGCTGTTGTATTTATCCTCCTGCTGTCAGTGGTCCCACCGCCAGGGTCCACACAATACATTGCCTGCTGCCAGTGCCACACATTACTCCTCCTCCTGCTGCTGTATTTATCCTCCTGCTGTCAGTGGTTCCACCGCCAGGGTCCACACTATGCTTTGCCTGCTGACAGTGCCACACATCACTCCTCCTCCTCCTGCTGCTGTATTTATTCTCCTGCTGTCAGTGGTCCCACCGCCAGGGTCCACACAATGCATTGCCTTCTGCCAGTGCCACACGTCACTCCTCCTCCTCCTCCTCCTCCTACTGCTGCTGTATTTATCCTCCTGCTGTCAGTGGTCCCACCACCAGGGTCCACACAATACATTGCCTGCTGCCAGTGCCACACATCACTCTTCCTCCTTCTCCTCCTGCTGTTGTATTTATCCTCCTGCTGTCAGTGGTCCCACTGCCAGGGTCCACACTATGCATTGCCTGCTGCCAGTGCCACACATCACTCTTCCTCCTTCTCCTCCTGCTGTTGTATTTATCCTCCTGCTGTCAGTGGTCCCACTGCAGGGTCCACACTATGCATTGCCTGCTGCCAGTGCCACACATCACTCTTCCTCCTCCTCCTCCTCCTGCTGTTGTATTTATCCTCCTGCTGTCAGTGGTCCCACTGCCCGGGTCCACACTATGCATTGCCTGCTGCCAGTGCCACACCTCACTCCTCCCGCTGCTGTATTTATCCTCCTGCTGTCAGTGGTCCCACCACCAGGGTCCGCACAATACATTGCCTGCTGCCAGAGCCACACGTCACTCCTACTCCTGCTGCTGTATTTATCCTCCTGCTGTCAGTGGTCCCACTTCCAGGGTCCACACTATGCATTGCCTGCTGCAAGTGCCACACATCACTCTTCCTCCTGCTGCTGTATTTATCCTCCTGTTGTCAGTGGTCCCACCACCAGGGTCCACACAATACATTGCCTGCTGCCAGTGCCACATGCAGGGGAGGACTGGGACCATTTGGCCAGGGGGGAAAACGCAACCTAGAGGCCCGGTCATGGAATCCCCAGCCCAAATACATTTGCATGCAATAAAGATATGTTTCAATGGTAGTTTAAAGCAGCAATATATTTAGTAGTTATGTTAAGAATGGACCCATCCTGCCTCTTGTCAGCCTTTCACGCTGGGGGTATAATTGCATGGGGGACATTTTCTTGGTGCACTTTGGACCTTTGAGGGTACTATCTGCATTAAGTATGTATGTTGCCCCTTTGTCTGTGGGTTTCCTCTGGGCACTTCAGTTTCCTCCCACATTACAAAAACATACAGATACATTAAAAGGCTTACCCCTAAATTGGCTCTAGACTAAAATGGACATATGACTTTGGAAGGGATGGTAGGGAGGGTAGGGATTAGCTTGTGAGCTCCTCTGAGGACAGTCAGTGACATGACTATGTACTCTGTAAAGTGCTGCAGAAGATGCCAGTGCTATATAAATACATAATAATGTGGTAGGACATTAGACTCGGACTATGGTAGGATTAGACTGTGAGCTCCTGTGAGGACAGTCAGTGACATGACTATACTATGCGCTGCAAAAGATGTAGACACTTTATAAATACTAAAAAAATCTACCTCAAAGTATTCCCTGCTGGTCTTATGGTCCCTCGATCTCCAGATAGCTTTCCCTAGTGATCTTGTAGTCTCCTCTCCCCTTTACCGTAAGCTCTGGTTTGGTTGTTTAGCGGTCCCATATCCTCATTTAGCTGCCCTAGGCCAGATCCACACTATAAGCGCTTTGGTGAGATTTGATTAGCGCTTTGAGCGCTTTTTAAAAATCTCTTCCATTCACTTTCATTACAAACGCTGTAAAAATCGCGTAAAAATTGCAGCGCTCGCAATTTTTACGCAATTTTTACCGTAATTTTAAAGAGCAATTTTTAAAAAGCACTCAGAAAGCGCTAATCAAATGCAAACGCCCCCAAAAGCACTTATAGTGTGGATCTGGCCCCCTCCTACTCTGCTCCAGTATAAACAGAGTAGTGGTGCAGCGGTGGTGCTTGACAGTCTTACTTCCTCCAGCAATATGCTCGGATGAGCTGAGACTGCTGAGCTGCTACTCTGCATACAGGGGAGCACAGTGGCATAGCAGGGAGGGTGCTGTGACTGCTGAGCTGCTACTCTGCATACAGGGGAGCACAGTGGCATAGCAGGGAGGGTGCTGAGACTGCTGAGCTGCTACTCTGCATAGAGGGGAGCACAGTGGCATAGCAGTGAGTGTGCTGTGACTGCTGAGCTGCTACTCTGCATACAGGGGAGCACAGTGGCATAGCAGTGAGTGTGCTGTGACTGCTGAGCTGCTACTCTGCATAGAGGGGAGCACAGTGGCATAGCAGTGAGTGTGCTGTGACTGCTGAGCTGCTACTCTGCATACAGGGGAGCACAGTGGCATAGCAGTGAGTGTGCTGAGACTGCTGAGCTGCTACTCTGCATAGAGGGGAGCACAGTGGCATAGCAGTGAGTGTGCTGAGACTGCTGAGCTGCTACTCTGCATACAGGGGAGCACAGTGGCATAGCAGTGAGTGTGCTGTGACTGCTGAGCTGCTACTCTGCATACAGGGGAGCACAGTGGCATAGCAGTGAGTGTGCTGAGACTGCTGAGCTGCTACTCTGCATACAGGGGAGCACAGTGGCATAGCAGTGAGTGTGCTGTGACTGCTGAGCTGCTACTCTGCATACAGGGGAGCACAGTGGCAGAACAGTGAGTGCTCTGAGACTGCTGAGCTGCTACTCTGCATACAGGGGAGCACTATGGCATAGCAGGGATTGTGCTGAGACTGCTGAGCTGCTACTCTGCATACAGGGGAGCACAGTGGCAGAGCAGTGAGTGTGCTGTGACTGCTGAGCTGCTACTCTGCATACAGGGGAGCACAGTGGCAGAGCAGTGAGTGCTCTGAGACTGCTGAGCTGCTACTCTGCATACAGGGGAGCACAATAGCATAGCAGGGATTGTGCTGAGACTGCTGAGCTGCTACTCTGCATACAGGGGAGCACAGTGGCAGAGCAGTGAGTGCTCTGAGACTGCTGAGCTGCTACTCTGCATACAGGGGAGCACCGTGGCAGAGCAGTGAGTGTGCTGAGACTGCTGAGCTGCTACTCTGCATACAGGGGAGCACAGTGGCATAGCAGTGAGTGTGCTGAGCTGCTACTCTGCATACAGGGGAGCACAGTAACTGGCAGAGGACCTCGTGCGTGACAAGGATGTGCTGGTGCTGCTGCTGCTTAACCCGCTGCTGGACGCTTGTGAGGTCATCCAATTATCCGGTCCTGCTCTTGTGGATTAGTGAGGGTTGTTTGTCTGGCACACATGGGTGGTATTGAGTGGGTTTTCTTAGGTGCTCCACTGCGGCCTCTATGTGAACCGTCAGGGGAAACACCTCTTCCCTTGCCCCTCCCTCTTTCACTGGATTTCTTTATTATGGTTGTACTGATCCCAGCAGTACATGCACACTGACTGGCAGTACAGTGGCAATAGACAATGTTATACACTGGTGGCGGAAGTACTACTGATCCCAGCAGTACACGCTGACTGGCAGTACAGTGGCAATAGACAATGCTATATACTGGTGGTGGAAGTACTACTGATCCAAGCAGTACACGCACGCTGACTGGCACTGCAGTACAGTGGCAAATACACTGACTATGAGGCTGGGGGCCCTGGCTAGCCTGGCTGGTGAGAGAGTAACCTGCCTGCCTACCCAAAGCTAAACCCAAACACAAGTGGCGGCAAAATGACGTGGATCGGGTATTTACCCGAACCACGTGACCCGCTCAGCCAATCGCAGCGCGAGCCGCGTGTTTGTGTCCGAACCACGTGATCCGCTCAGCCAATCACAGCACGAGCCGAGCGTTCGGCCATGCGCTGTCAGGCCGAACACATGTTCAACCACATGGCCGAACACCATGAGGTGTCCGGCGAAGCCTGATCTGAACCAGAGCATGCGGAAATCCGGGCGAACCCAAACAGTGGTGAACACTTAATGAGAAAAAAACAGAGGCGCCAATAGAGTAAAATTATATTCCAATTAAAACCAATTAAAATGTGGGTGGCAGTGGTGGACTCGCCTACCCCCAACGGAAAAAGGACCACTTATATGGTTAACAATATAAATTTAATCAATTTAGTACTCCAAAACAACAATTGGTTTGCAACGCGTTTCACAGGACACAAGCCCGCTTCCTCAGCCAAAGTACATACAAGCAGGAGCAACTAGAACGAAAAAAACATAAAAACAGAACCCATGTAACATTGAAATAAAGATAAAAGACAAGTATTACTCATCATAGGGCCAATAGTAGAGATCAGCACATCAGCATATAAAATCAAGTCAGCTTGGCTTGTCAGTAGCCAATAGACCATAAAATTAGTCTGCCTTGAGAACATTTGATTGGTAGAAATCAGAGCACAGTTATATTTGTCATTTGACACTTTCTGAAAAACCATAATAAAGGCACATTTATAAGGTCCTTTCAGAAACTACTGGTTGGAGTGAGGGGGCAGGGGATTGGGATGGGGGAGGGGCGGGGATGCGGGCTCCAGAAGTATAAGGATAGAGGTGAAAACAGAGGAGGGGGGGGGGGAAGAGGCAAGGGGACCCTATTCAGGACCCCTATTATCCAGCATGATCCTATCATAACCTGGATGCAGACATATACATCTATATATATACACACAAATATACTCATTGACATAGGAGATTTGGGTAGAGTGGACATGCATCTGCATCTCATGCTATGCTGTAATCCACCTACCCATGCGCTTAGCTGTAAAATGTGTGTCCCATATTATCCTTGATAGATGTGATGTAGATGAGATATGTTAAATTGTGAGCACATGAATTCGATAACTAATACAGAATTCTCTAACCTCAGTAGTAGTCTGTACTAGCGTGGTGCCTCTGCTGCGGTTGGACGCCACGCCAGCAACTAAATACTTTCCCCAATGCGATCAAGCGGCAAGTGTAGGTGGGCGGGGTTCACCGTACGTGGAGAGTGACGCTATCCGCCGCCAGGCTATTGGTTTCCGGCTTTAGGCGGAAGTGCATCATCTAAGGGCATACAGCCTGCGCCGCCATGTTTGTTATGGTCAGGATTCCGCTGTTGAGCGGGGAGGAGGGTATTGTTGAGGCTGGATCTTAAAACATCCATCTCTTAGCATGATTACGTGGACTAGGAAATAAAGGCGCATATGATGGAAATAAACATATTAATGGGGAAGATTTTTGATGAACATGGGTAATATAAATAATTAATAATAAAATTAATGGATAAATCATCTAATTTAAGGGGCTATGTGTGCACATGACATTTTTACCCCCTCTAGTGGTCCAATTCTATATTGCTACTCTAAAGGACAAAATAGGCATATTATAACTTTTGATCTTATAGATACATATGCATCAGTTAGTGGAGGGAGATATATGTTATATCAATATTTAAAATAAATATAATCAGATATAATCATAGATGCCCACATATAGTAACTGTAATATTTAAAGTAATTGATATTCAATAAAGAATAAAATATTTATAATAAATTAATACAATATAATATAGTGATAAGATAAGATAGTAAATTAGTAAAAACAGATAATAAAACATAAAAAACAAATATAAAAAGAGAGCGGCAACTAGCAGACATAGATGAGGTGTGTGTGTATATACACACAGATTGTTGTTACGGTAGATTGATAGGACTCTATGCAGTGGGTATATAAGATTAGATTACCCTCTGATACCTGTTTTAGAATGGATAATGGTACAATAAAATCTGTAACATGTGTATACATACTGTATAACCAGAATTTGTGGCTGGGAATGATGGGACAGATAACCAATTCTACTAAAAGTTTTTTTCTAGTTCATTCAGTCCCAACGGTACCAAGGTTTTCAGGGTTTGGATCCAAAACATCTCTCTGTTTTTGAGTGTTTGGATCGCATTGGTTGTTAGGGGATTGATATGTTCTAAGGCTGTAAAGGAGACTTCAGTGACATTTCTGTTGTGAACCAGGTCAAAATGTCTCGATAAACTGTGTGTGGCCAGCCCCTTGAGGATATTCCGTCTGTGTTGTCCAATTCTGTCTCGTAGTTGCTGGCTCGTGTGTCCTACGTATTGTGTCTTGCAGGGACATGTGGCTACATAGATCACCAGTCTTGAGTCACAATTTATGTGTTTTTTAATTGGATAGACTATCTTGTTACTTGTTGCTACTAAGTGATCCGTCTCAGTTATAAATGTGCAGGCTAAGCAGCGTGTTTTGTTGCATGCACAGGAGCTTGCTGGTGAGGGTAGTGCTTTGGTTTCTGACCTAATTTTGCTAGGTGCCAATAAATTACGGAGATTGGGGGCTCTACGGTACGTCATAATAGGTTTATTGGGGATGCATCCTTGTAGGAATGGATCTTGTTGTAGGATTTCCCATCTGTGGGTTAGGATGTTTTTAATGTTTGTATGTTGGGCATTATATTTGGTAATGAAACGTAGTGTGGTTTCTGAGTTGCTCGATGGTATGGTATCTGCTTTTTTGGGGGATTTCTGGGGATGTTTGGCTCTGAATTTGGCGTTCTGTAGGAGTTTTTTGGGGTATTTTCTGTCTCTGAATTTTTCAACTAAAATCTTAGACTGTGTTTCATAATCCCATATATCCGTACAGTTTTTACGGATGCGTTTGAATTGGTTGTAAGGAGTATTGGTTGTCCATGGTTTGTGGTGGAAACTGTTAAAATGAATGTAGCTGTTAGAATCCACCTGTTTGAAATGCGTTTTGGTTTTTATTTTTCCTTTATCATGAAACAAAACTAGGTCCAAGAATTCCAGAGATGTGTTATTAAACTGTGTGGTAAAGGAGAGCTTGGCTCTGTTTGAATTCAAATAACTGAGAAATGTTGGGATAAGTGATGTATCACCCCGCCAAATGAACACCAAATCGTCAATGTACCTCTTGTACAGTACAATATGGTTTTGGAAAGGGTTATTGTTGTAAATGTAAATGGTTTCAAGTAGGCCCATGGGCAGATTGGCATAGCTGGGCGCAAAGCTGCTGCCCATGGCCGTGCCCCCTATTTGTTGATAGATGGTATCCATAAATGAAAAGTAATTATGTGTTAGTATGAATTCTACACATTGTAATATAAAACTTTTTTGTCTTTGTGGCATGTCGGAGTCTGATTGCAAGTAAAATTGTGTAGCTTCTATCCCAAATTCATGTGAGATATTGGTATATAGGGCTGATACATCGCACGTCAGCCACGTATAGTCAGGTTTCCAGTCATGATCTTTGAGTATGTCGATGAGGTGCTGGGAGTCTCTTGTGTATGAATCTAATTTACGTACATATTTTTGTAAGTGTTGGTCCACATATTTGGACAAATTGCTGGTAGTGGAGTTGATTCCAGATATTATAGGCCTTCCTGGGGGATGTGTTAGACTTTTATGTATTTTGGGTAATTGGTAGAAAAAAGGGGTATTGGGGTTTTCAACCAATATGATTTTTTTTTTTTCATTTTTGGTGATTAGTCCATCCATTAGAGCATTATTGATAATTTTTTTTAGTGCAGCGTGGTACGTAACGGTGGGATCAGAGGGTAGTATACGGTAACTGACAGGGTCTTGAAGGAGGCGGTTTGATTCCTTGATGTAATCCTCTCTATTAAGTATCACTATTCCGCCACCCTTGTCTGCGGGTTTGATAACCAAAATTTGTGTTATTTTTAAGATTGTTGAGTGCGATTTTCTCAGATGGTGTCAAGTTAGAGGGAAAACTGAGATTTTCGTGACATAATTGTTGTATGTCTTCCAGAGCTAATGCATAAAACATTTCTATAAAGTTACCTTTTGAGGCTGTTGGATAAAATCTAGATCGTCCTTTGAGGGAGGTCACTATACATTTTTCAAGTTGCATTTCCTGTTCACTGACTGTGATGATTGGTATATCGTTATCTTGGGTTATAATGGATGTTCTGTTTTTTTCACTTTTCTTCAATGCGAAATGCCTCTTTAGAGTTAGTTTGCGGACAAACGCATTGAGGTCTGTGTATAATTCACTGAGCTGGGTTGTGTTCGTGGGGAAGAAGGATAAACCCTTACTTAGCAATTTTGTCTCATTTTCCTTTAGTATATAACTGGATAAGTTAAATATGGATTTGGTGCCCTTGTCAGTGGGTGAGGCTAGATTCTGTTCCTTTTTTTTCCTCTGCCCCTCCCCCTTGATCCTCGTTTTTGGTGCTTTGATATGGGCATTTTCAAATACTTTTGGGCTGTAGGATCATGTGAGATGCTTTTGGGCTGGGGAGTTGTGTGTGTAGTGTATCTGGCGGGTGAGTTGTGAGGGTAGGAGGAAGTTCTAAAAAAGATTCTGATTGTTCACTCAGACTCTCTGACAGTGGATGGTTGCAGTTGGATGATCGTGGTAGTTCCTGTTCCGAGCTGTTTGAAATATCAATTTGGGAGGGTGAGGACGTATTGTCCTGGGTATTATAAGTGCTAAACTGTGTGAGGTTCTCTCCTGTTTCATCTCGGTGGGCATCAGTGAAAGAGTTGTGGGTTGTTGTGTTTGGGTTCATCTCTATTTTGGTGTCTGCTTCTGTTGTGACTGGGTCTGGACTGGTGTTAGGGAGTAAGCACCCGACCCTCCCTATCATCCTAAAGAAGGCCACACACCCAGACCTATACTAACAAATGGTCCATACATACCTAGACCCATACCCAGCAATATTCCACAACTAATGAAACTACATCTTCCACCGCCTCCCTTTCTATATCCAAACTATCCCCCACCCCCCATCGTTCAAAATTATACTAATACATCAGTGAACACATCCACATCACAAAACGATGAGAAGAACGACCAATCAGCTAAAGAGAGTTCTCTGAACCAGGAGCATGATATGCCCTAGCCCAGGGGTTTCTACTCCCAGTTCCAACAACACTAATCCAACTGGTGGAGCACAACATCCTCCACCAGAGGTATACAAATTTACCTTTTCAAAGGTACCGGCACTTAAAAACTTTTTGCAAACCCAACCCAGAACATCGACTGACAAATCACGACCAATCCACAACTCTCACAAAGGACAAGAAAAAGCCGATCCAAAACCCGCGGGACAAACAAAAGACGCAGTCCATTGTTGGATTGTTGAATTCACCAAAATATAAATTCACAAAAGGACACCCCCCCCCCACCTTGTTTAGACTAACAATCAACCCTCCATATGTGGCTAAGACCATCCTCAGCACTGATTTAATTCAATCCACCTATCCTCTACTCAACACTTCTGAGATAAAAGGAGACACAGTTATGAATACAGAATTTGCTGCAAACAGTATTTACACCAGTCCAGACCCAGTCACAACAGAAGCAGACACCAAAATAGAGATGAACCCAAACACAACAACCCACAACTCTTTCACTGATGCCCACCGAGATGAAACAGGAGAGAACCTCACACAGTTTAGCACGTATAATACCCAGGACAATACGTCCTCGCCCTCCCAAATTGATATTTCAAACAGCTCGGAACAGGAACTACCACGATCATCCAACTGCAACCATCCACTGTCAGAGAGTCTGAGTGAACAATCAGAATCTTTTTTTAGAACTTCCTCCTACCCTCACAACTCACCCGCCAGATACACTAGACACACACACACAACTCCCCAGCCCAAAAGCATCTCACATGATCCTACAGCCCAAAAGTATTTGAAAACGCCCATATCAAAGCACCGAAAACGAGGATCAAGGGGAAGGGGCAGAGGAAAAAAGGAACAGAATCTAGCCTCACCCACTGACAAGGGCACCAAATCCATATTTAACTTATCCAGTTATATACTCAAGGAAAATGAGACAAAATTGCTAAGTAAGGGTTTATCCTTCTGCCCCACGAACACAGCCCAGCTCAGTGAATTATACACAGACCTCAATGCGTTTGTGAGCAAACTTACTCTAAAGAGGCATTTCGCATTGAAGAAAAGTGAAAAAAACAGAACATCCATTATAACCCAAGATAACTATATACCAATCATCAGTCAGTGAACAGGAAATGCAACTTGAAAAATGTATAGTGACCTCCCTCAAAGGACGATCTAGATTTTATCCAACAGCCTCAAAAGGTAACTTTATAGAAACGTTTTATGCATTAGCCCTGGAAGACATACAACAATTATGTCATGAAAATCTCAGTTTTCCCTCTAACTTGACACCATCTGAGAAAATCGCACTCAACAATCTTAAAAATAACACAAATTTTGGTTATCAAACCCGCAGACAAGGGTGGCGGAATAGTGATACTTAATAGAGAGGATTACATCAAGGAATCAAACCGCCTCCTTCAAGACCCTGTCAGTTACCGTATACTACCCTCTGATCCCACCGTTACGTACCACGCTGCACTAAAAAAATGCATCAATAATGCTCTAATGGATGGACTAATCACCAAAAATGAAAAAAAAAATCATATTGGTTGAAAACCCCAATACCCCTTTTTTCTACCAATTACCCAAAATACATAAAAGTCTAACACATCCCCCAGGAAGGCCTATAATATCTGGAATCAACTCCACCACCAGCAATTTGTCCAAATATGCGGACCAACACTTACAAAAATATGTACGTAAATTAGATTCATACACAAGAGACTCCCAGCACCTCATCGACATACTCAAAGATCATGACTGGAAACCTGACTATACGTGGCTGACGTGCGATGTATCAGCCCTATATACCAATATCTCACATGAATTTGGGATAGAAGCTACACAATTTTACTTTCAATCAGACTCCGACATGCCACAAAGACAAAAAAGTTTTATATTACAATGTGTAGAATTCATACTAACACATAATTACTTTTCATTTATGGATACCATCTATCAACAAATAGGGGGCACGGCCATGGGCAGCAGCTTTGTGCCCAGCTATGCCAATCCGGCCATGGGCCTACTTGAAACCATTTACATTTACAACAATAACCCTTTCCAAAACCATATTGTACTGTACAAGAGGTACATTGACGATTTGGTGTTCATTTGGCGGGGTGATACATCACTTATCCCAACATTTCTCAGTTATTTGAATTCAAACAGAGCCAAGCTCTCCTTTACCTTACAGTTTAATAACACATCTCTGGAATTCTTGGACCTAGTTTTGTTTCATGATAAAGGAAAAATAAAAACCAAAACGCATTTCAAACAGGTGGATTCTAACAGCTACATTCATTTTAACAGTTTCCACCACAAACCATGGACAACCAATACTCCTTACAACCAATTCAAACGCATCCGTAAAAACTGTACGGATATATGGGATTATGAAACACAGTCTAAGATTTTAGTTGAAAAATTCAGAGAAAGAAAATACCCCAAAAAACTCCTACAGAACGCCAAATTCAGAGCCAAACATCCCCAGAAATCCCCCAAAAAAGCAGATACCATACCATCGAGCAACTCTGAAACCACACTACGTTTCATTACCAAATATAATGCCCAACATACAAACATTAAAAACATCCTAACCCACAGATGGGAAATCCTACAACAAGATCCATTCCTACAAGGATGCATCCCCAATAAACCTATTATGACGTACCGTAGAGCCCCCAATCTCCGTAATTTATTGGCACCTAGCAAAATTAGGTCAGAAACCAAAGCACTACCCTCACCAGCAAGCTCCTGTGCATGCAACAAAACACGCTGCTTAGCCTGCACATTTATAACTGAGACGGATCACTTAGTAGCAACAAGTAACAAGATAGTCTATCCAATTAAAAAACACAAATTGTGACTCAAGACTGGTGATCTATGTAGCCACATGTCCCTGCAAGACACAATACGTAGGACACACGAGCCAGCAACTACGAGACAGAATTGGACAACACAGACGGAATATCCTCAAGGGGCTGGCCACACACAGTTTATCGAGACATTTTGACCTGGTTCACAACAGAAATGTCACTGAAGTCTCCTTTACAGCCTTAGAACATATCAATCCCCTAACAACCAATGCGATCCAAACACTCAAAAACAGAGAGATGTTTTGGATCCAAACCCTGAAAACCTTGGTACCGTTGGGACTGAATGAACTAGAAAAAACCTTTTAGTAGAATTGGTTATCTGTCCCATCATTCCCAGCCACAAATTCTGGTTATACAGTATGTATACACATGTTACAGATTTTATTGTACCATTATCCATTCTAAAACAGGTATCAGAGGGTAATCTAATCTTATATACCCACTGCATAGAGTCCTATCAATCTACCGTAACAACAATCTGTGTGTATATACACACACACCTCATCTATGTCTGCTAGTTGCCGCTCTCTTTTTATATTTGTTTTTTTATGTTTATTATCTGTTTTTACTAATTTACTATCTTATCTTATCATCACTATATTATATTATTATATTAATTTATTATAAATATGTTATTCTTTATTGAATATCAATTACTTTAAATATTACAGTTACTATATGTGGGCATCTATGATTATATCTGATTATATTTGTTTTAAATATTGATATAACATATATCTCCCTCCACTAACTGATGCATATGTATCTATAAGATCAAAAGTTATAATATGCCTATTTTGTCCTTTAGAGTAGCAATATAGAATTGGACCACTAGAGGGGGTAAAAATGCCATGCGCACATATAGCCCCTTAAATTACATGATTTATCCATTAATTAATTTTATTATTAATTATTTATATTACCCATGTTCATCAAAAATCTTCCCCATTAATATGTTTATTTCCATCATATGCGCCTTTATTTCCTAGTCAACGTAATCATGCTAAGAGATGGATGTTTTAAGATCCAGCCTCAACAATACCCTCCTCCCCGCTCAACAGCGGAATCCTGACCATAACAAACATGGCGGCGCAGGCTGTATGCCCTTAGATGATGCACTTCCGCCTAAAGCCGGAAACCAATAGCCTGGCGGCGGATAGCGTCACTTTCCACGTACGGCGAACCCCACCCACCTACACTTGCCGCTTGATCGCATTGGGGAAAGTATTTAGTTGCTGGCGTGGCGTCCAACCGCAGCAGAGGCACCACGCTAGTACAGACTACTACTGAGGTAAGAGAATTCTGTATTAGTTATCGAATTCATGTGCTCACAATTTAACATATCTCATCTACATCACATCTATCAAGGATAATATGGGACACACATTTTACAGCTAAGCGCATGGGTAGGTGGATTACAGCATAGCATGAGATGCAGATGCATGTCCACTCTACCCAAATCTCCTATGTCAATGAGTATATTTGTGTGTATATATATAGATGTATATGTCTGCATCCAGGTTATGATAGGATCATGCTGGATAATAGGGGTCCTGAATAGGGTCCCCTTGCCTCTTCCCCCCCTCCTCTGTTTTCACCTTTATCCTGATATTTCTGGAGCCCGCATCCCCGACCCTCCCCCACAAGGTAGGCGGCCCGAAATTTCAGGCACCACAAGCGTGGAAGTTCAAGTGAGACGCAAAAGAGGCGCAAACAGAAATCGCCAGCAAGGCAGGTGCTCCAAAGTCTGGCCTTTCTTTGAAGACTGCAGTGAGGATGGTACCATGGTGATTTGCAAGGTGTGCAAGACCCGCCTGAGCAGGGGGAAACATTAACAACCTCTCCACCACCAGCATGACCCGCCACATGGTATCCAAACATCCCACTCTGTGGCCGCCAGGACAGGGTACCAGCAGCAACACTGCCTCCCTTGGGGTCACCAGACTCACCACCAGACCCTCCTCAGCAGCAGCAGCCCAGCCATTGCGTGGTTCACAACAACATTCACAAACATCAGACGACGCTGACACTGTCACTTTCCGGAATAGTGCTCTTGAGGTCTCCCAGTCATCAAACACAACAACCAACAGCCGTTCAGTGTGCAGCCCTACGGTTCAGTTGTCTGTCTCGGAGATGCTTGAGCGCAAGAGGAAATTGCCAGCAAATGACCCCCGGGCCGTGGCAGTAACAGCCAGCATAGCCAAGCTTCTGGCCTGCGAAATGCTGCCATATCGAGTGGTGGAGACAAACAGCTTCAAGGGCATGATGTCAGTGGCCATCCCACGTTACGTGGTTCCCAGCTGCAACCACTTTGCGCGCTCTGCAGTGCCTGAGTTGCATGAGCACGTGGTCAGCAAAATAACCCAAAGCTTGAAGAATGCCGTTGCCTGCAAGGTTCACCTCACCACTGACACCTGGACGAGTGCGTTTGGCCAGGGTCGATACATCTCCATTACCGTGCACTGGGTGAACCTTGTGGAGCCTGGCAGCGATTCCTCACCTGCTACGACGCAGTTGTTGCCCACGCCGCAAACAGCTGCACCGCCGTCCCTCCCACTGGATAACAACAGCAGCACCTACCTCTCTGACTCCTTCTCCTCCAACGCATCTCAAAGCTGTACCTCACCCGGAAACGCTAACCCAGCAGCAGTAGGATCATGGAAGCAGTGCAGCACAGCTGTTGGCATGCGTCAGCAAGCGTTGCTGAAGCTGATCTGCCTTGGGGATAAGCAGCACACAGGGGAGGAAATTTGGAGGGGAATAAAGGAACAGACGGATTTGTGGCTGGCACCGCTGGACCTGAAACCGGGCATGGTTGTGTGTGATAATGGGAGTAATCTCATTCACGCTTTAAGGTTGGCTAAGCTGACACACATCCCTTGCCTGGCACACGTGATGAACCTAGTAGTTCAGCGGTTCCTGAGGACATACCCAGGCGTGGCCGATCTTCTGGCCAAACATTGCAGAAATTCCAGTACTGCTTCGGGGGCACTCGCCAAGATGCAGGAGCGCTTCAATCTCCCCCACCATCGCTTGCTGTGTGATGTCCCTACGCGCTGGAATTCTACGCTGCACATGCTAGCCCGCTTTTGCGAGCAGAAGAGTGCAGTGGTCCAGTACATGACGGCGCAGTACCGAGGCGCATCCGGACAGCTGCCAAGCTTCTGTGGATCCGATTGGGCCAACATGTTGGACCTCTGCCAAGTCCTCCAAAATTTTGAGCAATCCACGTTGCTTGTGAGCAGTGACAACTCTTCAGTCAGCATTACCATACCACTGCTGTGTTTACTGAAGAAGTCAATGTTGAAAATCAAGGAAACAGCTGTCATGATGCAGCTGGGGGAATCTGAAGGAGAAAACGATCAGCGTGATGGTACCAACATCAGGCCATCTGCCTCAGGAAACGCTGGCCCCAGCAGCTATGACGAAGAAAAGGAGGAGGAACAGCTGGAGTTGGAGCAGGAATTTCATGCCACCACTGGCGAGGGCCAGAGCGGTGCACGTTGGACTTCCACAATTCAGCACGAATGGTCAGCAGAAGCAGACCAGGAAGAGGGTGACGACTATGATGCATCACAACAACTATCACAACGCTCACAAGAGGATGATGAGGATTCTGGCAGGACTCTGGCACACATGGCTCAATTCATGCTAGACTGCATTGAACGCGACCCACGCATTGTGCGCATTCTGGACAACACCAATTACTGGATCCACGGTACAAACACAATGTTCCAAAACTGCTTGAAGAAAGAGTCAGACAGGTCAAAATGGAAGAATACCAGCAGGCCCTTGTGGAGACTTTAGAGAGGAGATTGACATCCTCCCCCTCCTCTAGCCAGTGGTACGCCGACAGACTGACTTCCGCAAACCCAGGACGACCAGGAGGGCAGCAAACAACACAAGCCGCAGCTAGTGCCCAAAAGGGAATGGTATCGGCAGTGTCCTTGGAGTGGGAAAATTTTCTGACACCCATGCAGCAGCCCACAGAACAGCAAGCGTGCAGATCCACCTCCAACACCGATCGCCTGGAGAAGATGGTCAAGGACTACATGTCAGATGGCGTAGCTGTGTTGAACAATCCATCTGCACCCTTCAACTATTGGGTATCGAAGCTAGACACCTGGCATGAACTGGCAATGTACGCAATAGAGGTGCTGGCTTGCCCGGCAGCCAGCGTTATGTCGGAACGCTGTTTCAGTGCTGCCGGAGGCATCGTCACAGATCGGCGTATCCGCCTCTCCACAGAAAATGCAGACCGTCTGACTCAAATTAAAATGAATCAATCCTGGATTGGAAACGACTATGCAACACTCCTGGACCCCAACCAAGTAACATGAACAATGACCATCTGTGATGGGTTAGCGTTGCCGGTCCCTGTTTATGGAACCTCTTATCTTTATTACATTTATGACTGCATGGCGGCAAAAAGCATGCTATCCGCACGCTTCTTGTCCTCATGCAAGGCCTGGGTTGTTGTGTCTCAAAGCGTGGCCTTGCGCCTCCTCCTGTTCCATCACGTGTGCTGCTGCTGGGTTAGCGTTGCCAGTCCCTGTTTATGGAACCTCTTATCTTTATTACATCTATGACTGCATGGCGGCAAAATGCATGCTATCCGCACGCTTTTTGTCCTCATGCAAGGCCTGGGTTGTTGTGTCTCAAAGCGTGGCCTTCTCCTCCTGCGCCTCCTCCTGTTCCATCACGTGTGCTGCTGCTGGGTTAGCGTTGCCGGTCCCTGTTTATGGAACCGCTTATCTTTATTACATTTATGACTGCATGGCGGCAAAATGCATGCTAGCTGTGCAAAGAAAACAGACATTTCCCGCATTTTAAAGACAGTTTTCCCTTTGAAACTTTAAAATCGATTTTCTCAAAAACTATAAGCTCTTTTTGCTAATTTTTTTCCTCTTGTACCCACTCCCAAGGTGCACATACCCTGTAAATTTGGGGTATGTAGCATGTAAGGAGGCTTTACAAAGCACGAAAGTTCGGGTCCCCATTGACTTCCATTATGTTCGGAGTTCGGCGCGAACACCCGAACATCGCGGCCATGTTCGGCGAACGTTCGCGAACCCGAACATCCAGGTGTTCGCCCAACACTATTAGAGACAATGTTAATGGCCATTATATAACATTGCAACTGCATATAACAACTATATATGCAACAGCATATAACTGCTATAACAACTGCAGCAGCCACCACCGCTACTATTTAACTTTACGCAAACTTTTTTATGGGGAAGCAGGCAGAGGGGGGAGCGCTAGCGGAGGGGGTGGGGGGAATTTCCGACCCCCCCCCCCCCACGATCGGGGCATGCTCCCCCCTTATGCCTGCGACCCCATAGGGGGGCCGTATTGCGGCATGTTCGGGTCCCCATTGACTTGCATTGAGTTCGGGGTTCGGGCCGAACATGCCGAACATCTGGCCCATGTTCGGCCTGTTCGGCCCGAACCCGAACATCCAGGTGTTCGCCCAACACTAGTCCTGTGCAATTAGCAGTTAGCTGGTCTAATTGGTTGGACAGGGCCAGAGTAGTGGTCTGGGTGGTTCAGGGGGATTACTTCAGGAAGAGGGTTTTTCAGAGTTCTTTGGGCTATTTCTTGGGAGGTGATATTAAGAAGTAGCTAGCTAATCTCATATTGATTACCTTTACAGGGTTTGACTCACTGGGTTCTAATTTATTGTACTGTAAAGATATATATCATTGAAAAGGCCTGTATTTTGAGTAGTCTGTGAATGTGTGAATAAATTAATTCTGCAAGTGAGTGCAGCGGTTTGTGTATTGGTGACTGTTTGTCAGGTGTTACCCTCATTCATTTTAGCTAAGCTAATCATTGTTTCAGTAAAATAATGGATGCAGAGTTTACTCTTTTAAGACAGAGCAGTATTCTGAGGAGAACAGTGAACATTTGTTTTGTAAGATTTGTAAATGCACCAGTATCTATTCGATGTGCAGACTGGCTGTTTCGGCCTGGGATTGGTAAGTGTAAACACTGTCTGTGTTCCATAACATTCTCAGTACGGTCATGGGTTTTGCAGTTGTGCAGTTGAAATATTATATTTTGATAAAGTTTAATTGACAAGGATCCTGTTGATTAGACTTGTCTGAGGTTATTAAATTAGTGGAAGTAATCTCTTATTTGGAAATATTGGAAGGTGAGCTAGGGATTTATGGAGATGCGGTTTTGCTTCTATTATAGTACAAAAGTCTTTGACCACCATTCCTCTGTCTTAAAAGCTACTTGGAGGAGAAGTATATGCCACCCCAACCCCCTCAGTAACATGAGATACTTTCTCCCCCACAAGGTAGCTAAGCCATCTGGCTTCTATTATTGAGAGTTGGGGGAGGGAAATTCCTTTAGCCAAGACTGGACAAAGCAGCTTGTAAAATGCTCTTCTGAACGACTGAATAGGAGTTACATAAGAATTCCAACAAGACTGTATTTGTATAACTATTATAGCATCTTTAGAATAGTGAGTTATATGTAAGAACATATATATAGTTATTAATGAGTAGATAGATTTTAATATTCATGAGTACATTTGTTTAGTATACAAGTTTATATATGTTAGCAGATAGGAGTTAGTATCATTTGAATCAACAAATCATAAGGCAGCTGGGAGCCTGAGACATTAGAAGCTCAGTTGTTATTTAAATAAAGGAGGAGGGAAGTTGAGACACACACGCTGGATATTCACAGAGGGACTAAAAACTCAAGCACACATATTTAAGTCCTGTTACTCTCACAGACATTTCAAGACAAAGAAACTTTATTTAATTCTTATTTTATTTAAGATCTTTAATAACTTTTTATTTTACTTAGAAGATTTGTACTATGGACTTTGTATTTTTATAATCCGAAACAATAAACCTCATTAAAAGGTTACTTTTGTTCAACGCCTATCTATCTGGAGAACAAAGACATTTGTTGGAAATATTCATAAAAGCTTCTATTATTACATATTGGCGAGCCAGAAACGGATTGGAAAAACGATATTTTCACTTTCATCACGGGAGAAGGTTGATATTTTGAAGAATTTGTATTCATTTTTGAACTTTGATTTTGGCGGGAAAAAATCTTCCTATCTCTGAAAGTGTTGGAGGTTTTCCAAGAGGATCTATTGAAGCTTAAAGTAACGGTCGCAAAGGAGCGTCGTTTTCCAGAGGCGGTTGACAAGTCCACCGACTAGAGTCTGAGAAGTATGGATTTTATTAATTTTTCCGCAGAGAAGAGTGATTTGATGTTTAAGGATTTAGGGACATTTACTAAAGATTCTGAGTTGTGGATTTCTATGTATAGCCAATGCATGGCTGCTAATGAAGAAATAGATTCTTCTAGATTTACTTTGTGTAAGATTAAAAAGAAGACGAAAAATGTAATGAAGTTAGTACAGATGTTTAATTCTTTGATTATTGGTGAGGCAAATGAGTCACAGGTTACCACAGACGTGCAATCTGCATCTCAGATTTGTACGGTTCAGCAGGGAGGGTTGTCCAAATTGTGACATTTTAGCAGCATACTTAGAAGAATTGGAGAAGCAATTAGAATTTGAAACACAACAAATGCTAGAAATGCAGAAAAAAATTTTGATTTCTGTGGTAACGAAATCTGGGACAGATACAGGCATTTCTCCATTAAGGGCTCCACCTAGTGGTTGTCCTAGTAAACAGCATGTATTTCCAGATCCACTGACATGTATTGAGGGTGAAAGCAGCGTGAATGCTGAGGATAAGAAAGAGGAAGAAGAAGAGCTTACTCATAGGGAATTAATTAAAAAAGAAATGCTAGATAGAGCTAGAAAATTAAAATTAAAAATACATGATCAGTTGATGAAGATATTTAAGATGCTTCCACCTTTTAATAAAAGTTTGGATGCCGTTGAATTGATTACAATATTTGAAGATTTCACGGACAGGTTCAATGTGTCTCAATTACAGAAAAATACTGTGTTCTGTTTGTGGTTACCTAGTCATATGAGTAAACGTTTAGAACCAAGTGTTATTTTATCAGCTGGAGGTGACGAAAGACACCACACTGAGGACGATAGACTAAGACAGTTATTAAAGTTCATGACAGGAGATGAAGTTCCAAATTTGGATTTGTTAGAGTCATTAAAGGCTACTCTTGAAACTGATCCTTTTGAGTTCAAACAGAAATTCTTAAAGATATATAACATGTTGTTTACAGTAGAGGATGAGTCAGATTCAGCTTTAAAAAAAGCTTTTGTTAAGAAATTTCAGTATTTGGATCCTATCTCAGCTACTATCGCTGTAGAAAAAGAGAATCTGAATCAAATAGCTGCGTTCATTGACAAAATCCGCAGGCAGATCAGAACTAAGAATATCAAAGCTAAAATTTCTGCTAATAAAAATGTTGAAATGCAGGGAGGAGACTTGGGTAAGGTCTCTTTTACAAAACCAGCTGATGCTGCCCCCTGCAGGAATGAGAAGGAGAAGCAGGCATACAAGAGATCTCCAATGGTTTGTTATTATTGCAATAAGCCTGGACACACTAAATGGAAAGGTTATAGGTTTTTGAATGATGTGCAAATGAGGAAGAATTTCAGCAAAGAAAATGGATTGGTCAATTTTCAATCCAAACCTTCTGCACCAGCTGCAGAGGTAGAAGTTCATGCATCTTCACCATATGCACCTCTGATCAAACAGTTACATGAAATCAAGATCAGCTATGATGGTAATGATGATAATGACAGGTTTCAGTCAGTGGGGCTGTTACAAACTCCATGACTAGCAGAGGTTAAAACCAATCAGGAACTTGGAATTTGTAGCACCTTTGTTTTTAGACAATTGCGGAAGGCCATTTGTAAAAGCTATTTTACAGGGAGAGGAGTTTTTATTTTTGTTAGACACAGGCGCTCAGATCAGTGTCACAACAAAAGATTTGCCATTACAGCCTGGGGCAAATACATGCGCAGTTGTGGGCTTTGACGGGAAGACAGGAAACATAGCTACTTTGTGCAAAAATGTGTCTTTTGAAATTCCAGGTTATTTGCAGACTGAAATTGATATTTGGCATTACAAAGGGGCGGAGTCGATAATTGGTTCAAATGAAATGACGAAAAGAGGCTGGGTTTTGGACCTGGGCAATGCAGTAATTTGGAAAGATACTATCAATCGTAAACCAGTGTTGATAGATCCTAACGATTTCCATGAAGTGGGAAGCATTTGCATGACAGAAGTCAAAAACACCTGTCATAAATGGCCTGAGGTTGATGACAATCCAAGTTTGACAGCTGTCATACAAAGGTATCCTCAGTTATGGGCTCAGTTTCGAAGTGAAGTGGGGACTATGAAAGATGTTGTAGTCAACATTGAGGGCAAATACCCTCCCCCTCAAAAACAGTACAAATTGCCGCCAGATGCGATTGAACCGATCGGAAAACTAATTAAAGATTTATTAGATCAAGGCGTTATAAGAAAGGCAAATTCTGTATGTAATGCGCCGATTTGGAGTATTATCAAACGCGATCAAACGTATCGATTTTTGCTGGTCTTACATATGATTAAAAAATATACTCCAAACATTACGACAATAGTTTCCAGCACGCCAGATGTCATGTCAAAATTGTCAGCTAATGCCAAATATTTTTCAAGTCTGGGCATAGCCAACGGAAACTTCTCTATTAAATTGGCAAGAAGTTGTCAATACAAATTCGCTTTTACCTACAACAATGAACAATTTATATTTACACGACACACTGAACACAACCACGGTCCTGGAACCCCTTCAGGGAAACAAATCCTTGAACTGCCGGTGCTACGCCTCACCCAGGTCACCCACCTGAGGATAAAGTCATGCAAACAGTGAAGAGGCGGCACACAAACGGCTTTGCTATTTAAAGCGTATATTGGTGGTGGAGCAACACTACATGTTACGAACCATCGCGGTTCTTCATCAGGTGTAAAATGAAACCAAATGTAATCCACATATTTATACAAGTTCAAAGCCACACCCCTTAGCCCGGGGGCGTGGTGATCTTAACTAGACAAAGACCACACCTAGCTATCACAATTACACTCCAACTCCTCATTTCACCACTTATCAGATAGAACAATCAATCAAAAAATGTTTACAAAAAATTCACATTATTACACATTAGCATCTCTGTAATTCTACACACAGTAACACATTAGGGGAACTCCAAAATATGGCTACCCATTACACAAATATTATAACTGACCGTGATCCCAGGGCACTCCACTAGGGCTACCCGTGAACTCCGACCTAAAAAAAGAAAGGCAAAAGGCTGTAACTATAGTCACTACCACTAAAATCCATCATACATTGCACCACTAGCTTAGCTTGGTCTAATTACAAATAGCAGTAAAAAGCACCTAAGTTGCTATAAATGCTATACAAAATGCTGTAAAAATGCTGAAAAAATGCTGAAAAAAGCACCTTAGCTGCTATAAAAATGCTGAAAAAATGCTGAAAAAAGCTGAAAAAAAAGCTGAAAAAAAGCACTGCTGAAAAAATGCTGAAAAAAGCACCTTAGCTGCTATAAAAATGCTGAAAAAAGCACCTTAGCTGCTATAAAAATGCTGAAAAAATGCTGAAAAAAGCTGAAAAAAGCACTGCTGAAAAAATGCTGAAAAAAGCACCCTAGCTGCTATAAGTGCTATACAAAATGCAGGAAAAAGGCTGGAAAAATGCTGAAAAAATGCCGCCATAATGCCATGAAACAGCTGAAAAATGCTGCAAAAATGCTGCAAAAATGCCGCCATAATGCCATAAAACAGCTGAAAAATGCTGTAAAAATGCTGCAAACATGCTGCCATACTGCTACTAAAAGCTGCTATATAAAGCATTTCCACTGCATATGTTCATTCATCCCTCTTGGGGACATCACATCAAGGTAGCTAATCCATCGTGCCTCTTTCTGAAGTAGGAGCTTTTCTCTGTCTCCCCCACACCGTTCTAAATCTAGGGAATCAAGCACCATCCATCTTAATTGTGAGGCCCTGTGTCTCGCTTCACAAAAATGCCTGGACACAGAGGTTTCATATATTCCTTTGCCTTCCAAGAACCCACTGATAAATCGCTTGTGTTCCTGGATTCGTACCCGCACAGCCCGTGTGGTCATGCCAACATACATCATACCACACGGGCATTTTAAACCATATACCACATGGGTACTGGCACAGGTGTATCTACCTCGGATCTGCACTTGCCTACCCGTGTGAGGGTGGGAAATGGAGTTGCCTCCCACAATTGCTGAGCACACATTACAACTGCAACAGGCAAAGGTACCATTCCTCTGTTTGTTCAACTTTTTAGTAATGGTGGCCGTGTCCACCTTCCTTACTGTATTCTGGATCGTTCTCCCTCTTTTTAGGGCAAACAACGGTTCCTCTCGGAAGAGATCTCCTACCCCCTGATCGCTACTCAAAACCGGCCAAAACTTCCTGACTACCTTTTTAACTAGGGGTGTGTTTTTCCCAAACTGCATTACAAATGGTATGCGTTTACCTCCACCCACTGTTTTCTTACTACCTCGCAGCAAATCTTCTCTCTTTAATACCCCAACTTCTTCTTGAATTCTAACTACTTGCTCCCTAGGGTATCCCTTTGTGACAAATTTATCAACCAGGTCCTGCCCAGCCAGAGCATAATCCTCTGGTGTAGAGCAGATCCTTTTAGCCCTTAAAAATTGGCCCCTGGGTATAGCTTTAGTGGTGTGGGGGTGGTGATAGCTGTCTTTCCTTAGTAGATTGTTGCGATCAGTGGGTTTTTTAAAAAGTTTAGTGCTCAAACTGTTCTCATGCTTGGAGATGGTGACGTCAAGGAAATTAACCATCTCACTTGACGTCTCCATAGTGAACCTGATGGTGCTGTGGCCTAAGTTGGCCTCATTTACCATCTCCTCCAAAAGCTCCCTAGATCCATTCCAAAGGATGAGCACGTCATCAACAAATCTAAAATATCGATAGACGTGCTCACTGTATTTAGGATTCTCAAAAAAGAATTTCCTCTCAAGGGACTCCACAAATATATTAGCCACCGAAGGGGCAGCTGGTGAACCCATGCTGGCCCCCTGTCTCTGGAAATAGAACCTGCCATGGAATTTAAAATAATTGCATTTGAGGATTAACTCCAACACATCCACAAGAAAGTACACTTCAGCATTGGTCAAATTCATATCTAACAAATTACTTTCTACACAGCTAATAGCCTCATCCTGTGGAATTGCAGTGAACAGGCTTTGTATATCAAGACTACAGAAAATCAATTCCTCTGGGACCTCCTCCAAGGACTCCAATCTGCATAATAAATCTGTAGTGTCCTTTAGGCAATGAGTGAAAGATCTTACTATCTCCTGCAGGTAACCATCTAAATACCCCGCTAATGGGTACAGGACACTCCCCTGGCTAGCCACAATCGGGCGGCCAGGAGGGTCCTTTAACCCCTTATGGATCTTGGGGAGAAGGTATAGCAACGGGACACAAGGATGGTCAGTGGTCAGGCCCCTTGCTGTTTGTTGTGAGATTGTCCCATCTTCAACTGCACATGTTAATAGGAAGTCCACCTTGGATTTAACCTTGATGGTTGGATCATCATCACATAACTCGTAATGCTCAACGATACCCACTTGCCTCAATCCTTCCTGTACATAGCTGTCCTTGTCTTGTACAACTGTTGCACCCCCCTTATCAGCTTTAAGTATAATGATACTGTCATTATCTCGGATTGTGCAGAGTGCCTGCTTTTCTGCCATGGAAAGATTGCTGTGTGCCTTCTTACTGTCCCACTTTGCTTTAACCTCGTTTTTCACTGCCTTATCGAACGCATCAATAGCTGGACAACAGACATCCGGCATCCAATCTGATCTATTCAAATACTTTGTAACGTTCATATGCTTGTGTTCAGTACTTAGTGGCTGGTCTTTAAAGTGCACTTTCAGCTTCAACGTGCGTATAAACTTATAGAAAGCCACTTCCCACTCAAATAACTGATCACTATATACAGGAACAAAGCCTAGTCCCTTTTCCAGCACTGACACCTCAGCTGGAGATAAGGCATAGTTTGAAATGTTAATCACATTGCTCACCTTCGGCCGGTTTCGCGTGTTGTAGCCCTCTCGCGGTGGCAGTGTCTCCGTGGGGTCAGTGCTGGCACCAATGACGGCCCGACTCGTCTGGCTCCCTAGGGTGACTCTTTCGTATTCAGCACCAGAGTCATCTGTCATGGAGTCTGAGGAGGCCGTTTGTCTGTATGTTGCGCCCCTCGCGCCGCCATGTCCACGGCGTACGCGGTGTCTCTGCTGGCCACGGCCTCCTCCTCTGCCTCTCTCCATCCTGATTCTTCCGCCCTGCCGCTGAGCAAAGCGGCGTCTCTGTGGAAACTCCTCCCTAGTGCTTCCGGGTCGCTCACTCGCTCCGGACGTGACGCGACCCTGGTGTAACAGTTCCTCATCAGAAGCTTCAGAGCGGGGAAAACGGCTTCTCATCTGGCGTCTGTCATTTTTCCAGGTATACACTCGATCTAAAGTATAGTCCTCAAGGTCTCTTTGTATCTTTTTCTTTTTCTTATCAGAAATGGCCAGTTTTTCATCCTCTATGCTGTTGTCCAGCTCTTCCATAATATCAATATATTCACAATCCTTCGTGCAGCTTTCTAAGACGTTAACTGCAGTAGTAATGTCAATCTTCAATTTGTTCAGATGCACTGATAATCTTTCTATAGTCAGTGCCATGACATCTATGCTGCTTTTGTTCAATATTTCAAAAAATCTTTGTACAAAAATAGGATCGTTGTTAAGCAATGTGGATCTCAATCCAATACGATATCCCCTTGGTATCCTCCTATTCTTCACATAATCGGCCAAAAACATGCGGTGCAAATTGTATCTTAACTCTTTTCTCTTTAGGTCATATAACAGCTCCTTAGCCTGTTTGACGTTTCCCCCAGTCTCCACGATCATCTCAGGCACCTCACTTAGGATTCTCTGGATATCCTGGTCGTCATAGGCAAAGGTACAAGCTTGTTGTTTGATGTTATCTGTGGTAGTGTGGATGTTGGTTTCATCTGCTCCACTGGTTCCAGAAGCCATGCTGGGTGATTTTGACACGACACACTGTGAACACAACCACGGTCCTGGAACCCCTTCAGGGAAACAAATCCTTGAACTGCCGGTGCTACGCCTCACCCAGGTCACCCACCTGAGGATAAAGTCATGCAAACAGTGAAGAGGCGGCACACAAACGGCTTTGCTATTTAAAGCGTATATTGGTGGTGGAGCAACACTACATGTTACGAACCATCGCGGTTCTTCATCAGGTGTAAAATGAAACCAAATGTAATCCACATATTTATACAAGTTCAAAGCCACACCCCTTAGCCCGGGGGCGTGGTGATCTTAACTAGACAAAGACCACACCTAGCTATCACAATTACACTCCAACTCCTCATTTCACCACTTATCAGATAGAACAATCAATCAAAAAATGTTTACAAAAAATTCACATTATTACACATTAGCATCTCTGTAATTCTACACACAGTAACACATTAGGGGAACTCCAAAATATGGCTACCCATTACACAAATATTATAACTGACCGTGATCCCAGGGCACTCCACTAGGGCTACCCGTGAACTCCGACCTAAAAAAAGAAAGGCAAAAGGCTGTAACTATAGTCACTACCACTAAAATCCATCATACATTGCACCACTAGCTTAGCTTGGTCTAATTACAAATAGCAGTAAAAAGCACCTAAGTTGCTATAAATGCTATACAAAATGCTGTAAAAATGCTGAAAAAATGCTGAAAAAAGCACCTTAGCTGCTATAAAAATGCTGAAAAAATGCTGAAAAAAGCTGAAAAAAAAGCTGAAAAAAAGCACTGCTGAAAAAATGCTGAAAAAAGCACCTTAGCTGCTATAAAAATGCTGAAAAAATGCTGAAAAAAGCTGAAAAAAGCACTGCTGAAAAAATGCTGAAAAAAGCACCCTAGCTGCTATAAGTGCTATACAAAATGCAGGAAAAAGGCTGGAAAAATGCTGAAAAAATGCCGCCATCCGGAGCGAGTGAGCGACCCGGAAGCACTAGGGAGGAGTTTCCACAGAGACGCCGCTTTGCTCAGCGGCAGGGCGGAAGAATCAGGATGGAGAGAGGCAGAGGAGGAGGCCGTGGCCAGCAGAGACACCGCGTACGCCGTGGACATGGCGGCGCGAGGGGCGCAACATACAGACAAACGGCCTCCTCAGACTCCATGACAGATGACTCTGGTGCTGAATACGAAAGAGTCACCCTAGGGAGCCAGACGAGTCGGGCCGTCATTGGTGCCAGCACTGACCCCACGGAGACACTGCCACCGCGAGAGGGCTACAACACGCGAAACCGGCCGAAGGTGAGCAATGTGATTAACATTTCAAACTATGCCTTATCTCCAGCTGAGGTGTCAGTGCTGGAAAAGGGACTAGGCTTTGTTCCTGTATATAGTGATCAGTTATTTGAGTGGGAAGTGGCTTTCTATAAGTTTATACGCACGTTGAAGCTGAAAGTGCACTTTAAAGACCAGCCACTAAGTACTGAACACAAGCATATGAACGTTACAAAGTATTTGAATAGATCAGATTGGATGCCGGATGTCTGTTGTCCAGCTATTGATGCGTTCGATAAGGCAGTGAAAAACGAGGTTAAAGCAAAGTGGGACAGTAAGAAGGCACACAGCAATCTTTCCATGGCAGAAAAGCAGGCACTCTGCACAATCCGAGATAATGACAGTATCATTATACTTAAAGCTGATAAGGGGGGTGCAACAGTTGTACAAGACAAGGACAGCTATGTACAGGAAGGATTGAGGCAAGTGGGTATCGTTGAGCATTACGAGTTATGTGATGATGATCCAACCATCAAGGTTAAATCCAAGGTGGACTTCCTATTAACATGTGCAGTTGAAGATGGGACAATCTCACAACAAACAGCAAGGGGCCTGACCACTGACCATCCTTGTGTCCCGTTGCTATACCTTCTCCCCAAGATCCATAAGGGGTTAAAGGACCCTCCTGGCCGCCCGATTGTGGCTAGCCGGGGGAGTGTCCTGTACCCATTAGCGGGGTATTTAGATGGTTACCTGCAGGAGATAGTAAGATCTTTCACTCATTGCCTAAAGGACACTACAGATTTATTATGCAGATTGGAGTCCTTGGAGGAGGTCCCAGAGGAATTGATTTTCTGTAGTCTTGATATACAAAGCCTGTTCACTGCAATTCCACAGGATGAGGCTATTAGCTGTGTAGAAAGTAATTTGTTAGATATGAATTTGACCAATGCTGAAGTGTACTTTCTTGTGGATGTGTTGGAGTTAATCCTCAAATGCAATTATTTTAAATTCCATGGCAGGTTCTATTTCCAGAGACAGGGGGCCAGCATGGGTTCACCAGCTGCCCCTTCGGTGGCTAATATATTTGTGGAGTCCCTTGAGAGGAAATTCTTTTTTGAGAATCCTAAATACAGTGAGCACGTCTATCGATATTTTAGATTTGTTGATGACGTGCTCATCCTTTGGAATGGATCTAGGGAGCTTTTGGAGGAGATGGTAAATGAGGCCAACTTAGGCCACAGCACCATCAGGTTCACTATGGAGACGTCAAGTGAGATGGTTAATTTCCTTGACGTCACCATCTCCAAGCATGAGAACAGTTTGAGCACTAAACTTTTAAAAAAACCCACTGATCGCAACAATCTACTAAGGAAAGACAGCTATCACCACCCCCACACCACTAAAGCTATACCCAGGGGCCAATTTTTAAGGGCTAAAAGGATCTGCTCTACACCAGAGGATTATGCTCTGGCTGGGCAGGACCTGGTTGATAAATTTGTCACAAAGGGATACCCTAGGGAGCAAGTAGTTAGAATTCAAGAAGAAGTTGGGGTATTAAAGAGAGAAGATTTGCTGCGAGGTAGTAAGAAAACAGTGGGTGGAGGTAAACGCATACCATTTGTAATGCAGTTTGGGAAAAACACACCCCTAGTTAAAAAGGTAGTCAGGAAGTTTTGGCCGGTTTTGAGTAGCGATCAGGGGGTAGGAGATCTCTTCCGAGAGGAACCGTTGTTTGCCCTAAAAAGAGGGAGAACGATCCAGAATACAGTAAGGAAGGTGGACACGGCCACCATTACTAAAAAGTTGAACAAACAGAGGAATGGTACCTTTGCCTGTTGCAGTTGTAATGTGTGCTCAGCAATTGTGGGAGGCAACTCCATTTCCCACCCTCACACGGGTAGGCAAGTGCAGATCCGAGGTAGATACACCTGTGCCAGTACCCATGTGGTATATGGTTTAAAATGCCCGTGTGGTATGATGTATGTTGGCATGACCACACGGGCTGTGCGGGTACGAATCCAGGAACACAAGCGATTTATCAGTGGGTTCTTGGAAGGCAAAGGAATATATGAAACCTCTGTGTCCAGGCATTTTTGTGAAGCGAGACACAGGGCCTCACAATTAAGATGGATGGTGCTTGATTCCCTAGATTTAGAACGGTGTGGGGGAGACAGAGAAAAGCTCCTACTTCAGAAAGAGGCACGATGGATTAGCTACCTTGATGTGATGTCCCCAAGAGGGATGAATGAACATATGCAGTGGAAATGCTTTATATAGCAGCTTTTAGTAGCAGTATGGCAGCATGTTTGCAGCATTTTTACAGCATTTTTCAGCTGTTTTATGGCATTATGGCGGCATTTTTGCAGCATTTTTGCAGCATTTTTGCAGCATTTTTCAGCTGTTTCATGGCATTATGGCGGCATTTTTTCAGCATTTTTCCAGCCTTTTTCCTGCATTTTGTATAGCACTTATAGCAGCTAGGGTGCTTTTTTCAGCATTTTTTCAGCAGTGCTTTTTTCAGCTTTTTTCAGCATTTTTTCAGCATTTTTATAGCAGCTAAGGTGCTTTTTTCAGCATTTTTTCAGCAGTGCTTTTTTTCAGCTTTTTTTCAGCATTTTTATAGCAGCTAAGGTGCTTTTTTTCAGCATTTTTTCAGCATTTTTACAGCATTTTGTATAGCATTTATAGCAACTTAGGTGCTTTTTACTGCTATTTGTAATTAGACCAAGCTAAGCTAGTGGTGCAATGTATGATGGATTTTAGTGGTAGTGACTATAGTTACAGCCTTTTGCCTTTCTTTTTTTAGGTCGGAGTTCACAGGTAGCCCTAGTGGAGTGCCCTGGGATCACGGTCAGTTATAATATTTGTGTAATGGGTAGCCATATTTTGGAGTTCCCCTAATGTGTTACTGTGTGTAGAATTACAGAGATGCTAATGTGTAATAATGTGAATTTTTTGTAAACATTTTTTGATTGATTGTTCTATCTGATAAGTGGTGAAATGAGGAGTTGGAGTGTAATTGTGATAGCTAGGTGTGGTCTTTGTCTAGTTAAGATCACCACGCCCCCGGGCTAAGGGGTGTGGCTTTGAACTTGTATAAATATGTGGATTACATTTGGTTTCATTTTACACCTGATGAAGAACCGCGATGGTTCGTAACATGTAGTGTTGCTCCACCACCAATATACGCTTTAAATAGCAAAGCCGTTTGTGTGCCGCCTCTTCACTGTTTGCATGAATTTATATTTACACGTTTGCCTCAAGGTTTTCATTCTTCAAGTTCAATTTTCTGTCAAGCTATGACAAAGGTGTTATCAAAATTCTCGAGGCCAGATTGTATTATATCGTACATCGATGATATTTTACTTTTCAGTGAAACAGAGAGTGAGCATTTGCAATTGCTAGATGAATTGTTCATGATTTTGTCAGAAGCAGGTCTGAAATTAAATACCAGCAAGGTAAAACTTTTGAAAACTGAAGTGGAATTATTGGGAGTGAAAATAGCCCATGGTGTAAGACAGCCATTGCAAGAAAGGGTTAAAGCTGTCATGTCACTTCCCATTCCAACCAATCACAAAGCACGGAGACAATTCCTTGGTCTTGTAAATTACTCGCCAGAATTCATAGAAGGATTTGCTGAAAAAGCAGCGGTCTTGTATGAGTTGTTGCATGGAGAAAGTAAAGATTGTTTTGGCCCATGGGAAGATCGACATATGCAGGCATTTGAAAATTTGAAAAAGGCTTTGCAAAATGCACCAGCACTAACAATTGATAAGTCACCAGAAGCTAGTTTTGATATTCAAGTGCATGTTTCTGATGTGTCCATTTCAGTGGTTCTTTTGCAAAAACAAATTGGAAATTGGAGAATATTGGGATATTTCTCTAGATTGTTGACACCGGTGGAAAAAGGATTTGATGTTTGTGTCAGACATCTGCTGGGAGTTTATTATGCAGTGAAAGCAACTGAACATATTGTGGGATTTATCATTTTGCAGACTCCCCATTCTACTTTGAAACTTTTGCTAGAGAGGAATTTGCCAGGCGTGACTAACCAAAGATTCAATCAGTGGTTATTAGCTTTGTCGACAAAACAAATCCAGGTAGATCACAATGCTAAGTACATTCTTCCTCAACTTATGGATTATCAAGGGCAAGAACATGTATGTCCTTGTGAGGGTTCAGAAACTTTTCCTTCTTCCGGCGGGAGGAGCAAAGGTCTGATGAACCAGTGTTTGTAGATGGTTCTAGACATCAAGTTGATGGGAAGTATTGTACAGGCTATGCGATCTGGTATCCTAAGAGAGGTTATGCGATACAGCATAAATTACCTGGTCATTACTCAGCACAAAGAGCAGAATTGCAAGCTGTCAAAACAGTGCTGGAATTGGATGAAAAGGAGAATAAGAATCCTTTAGGTGATTTACACTGATTGTTCTTGGTTGACACGTTCATTGCTAGAATATTTGCCAATTTGGAAGAGAAGAGGTTTTGTAGATTCATCTAACAAGGCTCTTGTGTATAAAGATATGTTACAATCGATTATTGAAATTGCAGAAAGAAATCCTTTAGCTTATGCGATTATAAAGGTTCCCGCTCACAGAAAAGATGATAGAGAGTTGTCTGAAGGTAATAATTTGGCAGATGTGTTGGCCAAAGATGCAGCGATGAGAGGTGTAGAGATAGAACAGGAAAAGTCTAAATTGATTGTCGCAGCTGCCAGAAAAGATGATGATGTCACAAAGGTATCTTTTGCAGAAGAGCAGGCTAAAGATCTTTCTTTAGTAGCTCAAATGACAGATCCTAAATCTCCTTTTGTTTGCAAAGATCAAATGTTTTACGAACTGAGAGGAATTCTGTATCCAGTAATTCCTAAACATTTGCAAGTGGAATTTGTTAAATTCAATCATAATAGTTTAGGACATTTGGGCCAGGAAAAGTTGTTAGAAGTTTTGAAGGTGAAGTTCTATTGGGAGAAAATGGAAGAAACAGTGCAGAATGTAGTTCAATCATGTTTGATTTGTGCACAAACAAATCCCAGGCCAAAAGGACAGAAACCACCTTTGCAGAGAACTCCACCCGCAGATGTTCCTTGGTCTACATTGCAAATTGATTTTATAGGTCCATTACCTATGGGTAAACAAGGCTTGAGATATGCATTGGTGGTGGTTGATGTTTTTTTCAAAATGGGTAGAAGTTATTCCCTTGAGAAAAGATGATGCATTGAGTACTGCTAGGGCTCTAGTCAGTCATGTGTTTGCAACATGGGGAATTCCACAAAATGTATCCAGTGATAGAGGAACATTTTACAGGAAAAGTAATGCAAGCAATGTGTAACGTTTTGGGAATTCAGCAACAATTTCATGTGCCTTATCACTAGTGTTGGGCGAACAGTGTTCGCCACTGTTCGGGTTCTGCAGAACATCACCCTGTTCGGGTGATGTTCGGGTTCGGCCGAACACCTGATGGTGTTCGGCCAAACTGTTCGGCCATATGGCCGAACTAAGAGCGCATGGCCGAACGTTACCCGAACGTTCGGCTAGCGCTGTGATTGGCCGAACGGGTCACGTGTAGTGTTGGGCGAACATCTAGATGTTCGGGCCGAACTCCGAACATAATGGAAGTCAATGGGGACCCGAACTTTCGTGCTTTGTAAAGCCTCCTTATATGCTACATACCCCAAATTTACAGGGTATGTGCACCTTGGGAGTGGGTACAAGAGGAAAAAAAAATTAGCAAAAAGAGCTTATAGTTTGAGAAAATCGATTTTAAAGTTTCAAAGGGAAAACTGTCTTTTAAATGCGGGAAATGTCTGTTTTCTTTGCACAGGTAACATGCTTTTTGTCGGCATGCAGTCATAAATGTAATACATATAAGAGGTTCCAGGAAAAGGGACCGGTAACGCTAACCCAGCAGCAGCACACGTGATGGAACAGGAGGAGGGTGGCGCAGGAGGAGAAGGCCACGCTTTGAGACACAACAACCCAGGCCTTGCATGAGGACAAGAAGCGTGCGGATAGCAATTTGCATTTTGTCGCCATGCAGTCATAAATGTAATACAGATGAGAGGTTCAATAAACAGGGACCGGAAACGCTAACCCATCACAGATGTTCATTGTTCATGTTACTTGGTTGGGGTCCGGGAGTGTTGCGTAGTCGTTTCCAATCCAGGATTGATTCATTTTAATTTGAGTCAGACGGTCTGCATTTTCTGTGGAGAGGCGGATACGCCGCTGATCTGTGACGATGCCTCCGGCAGCACTGAAACAGCGTTCCGACATAACGCTGGCTGCCGGGCAAGCCAGCACCTTTATTGCGTACATTGCCAGTTTGTGCCAGGTGTCTAGCTTCGATACCCAATAGTTGAAGGGTGCAGATGGATTGTTCAACACAGCTACGCCATCTGACATGTAGTCCTTGACCATCTTCTCCAGGCGATCGGTGTTGGAGGTGGATCTGCACGCTTGCTGTTCTGTGTGCTGCTGCATGGGTGTCAGAAAATGTTCCCACTCCAAGGACACTGCCGATACCATTCCCTTTTGGGCACTAGCTGCGGCTTGTGTTGTTTGCTGCCCTCCTGGTCGTCGGCGTACAACTGGCTAGAGGCGGGGGAGGATGTCCTCTCTAAAGTCTCCACAAGGGCCTGCTGGTATTCTTCCATTTTGACCTGTCTGGCTCTTTCTTCAAGCAGTTTTGGAACATTGTGTTTGTACCGTGGATCCAGAAGGGTATAAACCCAGTAATTGTCCAGAATGTGCACAATGCGTGGGTCGCGTTCAATGCAGTCCTAGGCCGAAGAGGTCATAGCCTAGGGTCACAAAACCTGTTTATTTGGGCAATTTCAATGGTGGCGAGTCTGACGTACATAAATCGCAGCAATGGCCGTTAGCAACGTCTGAATCTCACGAAATGTCTCATGCAGGTAGAAGACATATTGTTAGACTTGGGCTCCAAAGATGGGTTCCCTACATCTCTGCAAACCAGAGTTACAGGGCTCCAAATTTGGTAAAATCCCCGATAGGCTTTCATTGGGCCTCTATTTACAGTTCCAAAATCTCACATCTTTTCAAAGGGCAATTACTCAGCAGTGGCAAATTTTCTAGCATTGTAGGGACCCGTAGGGGGAACATGACTGGTGAGTTTTGGGCCCCTAGGCCACAGAGGTCATAGCCTAGGGTCACAAAAACCTGTTTATTTGGGCTATTTCAATGGTAGTGTTGGTGACGTACATAAATCGCAGCAATGGCCGTTAGCAAAGTCTGAATCTCACGAAATGTCTCATGCAGGTAGAAGACATATTGTTAGACTTGGATTCCAAAGATGGGGTCCCTACATCTCTGCAAACCAGAGTTACAGGGGTCCAAAATTGGTAAAATCCCCCATAGGATTTCATTGCCTCCCTATTTCACTTTCCAAAATCTCACATCTTTTCAAAGGGCAATGGCTCAGCAGTACCAAATTTTCTAGCATTGTAGGGACCCTTAGGGGGAACATGACTGGTGAGTTTCGGGCCCCTAGGCCAAGGAGGTCATAGCCTAGGGTCACAAAAACCTGTTTATTTGGGCTATTTCAATGGTAGCGATGGTGGCGTACATAAATCTCAGCAATGGCCGTTAGCAAAGTCTGAATCTCACGAAATGTCTCATGCAGGTAGAAGACATATTGTTAGACTTGGATTCCAAAGATGGGGTCCCTACATCTCTGCAAACCAATGAAAGCCTATGGGGGATTTTACCAAATTTGGAGCCCTGTAACTCTGGTTTGCAGAGATGTAGGGAACCCATCTTTGGAGCCCAAGTCTAACAATATGTCTTCTACCTGCATGAGACATTTCGTGAGATTCAGACGTTGCTAACGGCCATTGCTGCGATTTATGTACGTCAGACTCGCCACCATTGAAATTGCCCAAATAAACAGGTTTTGTGACCCTAGGCTATGACCTC
Source organism: Hyperolius riggenbachi (assembly GCF_040937935.1). Classification (NCBI taxonomy): domain Eukaryota; kingdom Metazoa; phylum Chordata; class Amphibia; order Anura; family Hyperoliidae; genus Hyperolius; species Hyperolius riggenbachi. The sequence goes on along the minus strand of NW_027152341.1, from coordinate 309,496 downwards.
TTCGGCCTAGGACTGCATTGAACGCGACCCACGCATTGTGCGCATTCTGGACAACACCAATTACTGGGTTTATACCCTTCTGGATCCACGGTACAAACACAATGTTCCAAAACTGCTTGAAGAAAGAGCCAGACAGGTCAAAATGGAAGAATACCAGCAGGCCCTTGTGGAGACTTTAGAGAGGAGATTGACATCCTCCCCCCTCCTCTAGCCAGTTGTACGCCGACGACCAGGAGGGCAGCAAACACAAGCCGCAGCTAGTGCCCAAAAGGGAATGGTATCGGCAGTGTCCTTGGAGTGGGAAAATTTTATGACACCCATGCAGCAGCACACAGAACAGCAAGCGTGCAGATCCACCTCCAACACCGATCGCCTGGAGAAGATGGTCAAGGACTACATGTCAGATGGCGTAGCTGTGTTGAACAATCCATCTGCACCCTTCAACTATTGGGTATCGAAGCTAGACACCTGGCACAAACTGGCAATGTACGCTATAGAGGTGCTGGCTTGCCCGGCAGCCAGCGTTATGTCGGAACGCTGTTTCAGTGCTGCCGGAGGCATCGTCACAGATCAGCGGTGTATCCGCCTCTCCACAGAAAATGCAGACCGTCTGACTCAAATTAAAATGAATCAATCCTGGATTGGAAACGACTACGCAACACTCCCGGACCCCAACCAAGTAACATGAACAATGAACATCTGTGATGGGTTAGCGTTTCCGGTCCCTGTTTATTGAACCTCTCATCTGTATTACATTTATGACTGCATGGTGACAAAATGCAAATTGCTATCCGCACGCTTCTTGTCCTCATGCAAGGCCTGGGTTGTTGTGTCTCAAAGCGTGGCCTTCTCCTCCTGCGCCACCCTCCTCCTGTTCCATCACGTGTGCTGCTGCTGGGTTAGCATTACCGGTCCCTTTTCCTGGAACCTCTTATATGTATTACATTTATGACTGCATGCTGACAAAAAGCATGTTACCTGTGCAAAGAAAACAGACATTTCCCGCATTTAAAAGACAGTTTTCCCTTTGAAACTTTAAAATCGATTTTCTCAAAAACTATAAGCTCTTTTTGCTAATTTTTTTTCCTCTTGTACCCACTCCCAAGGTGCACATACCCTGTAAATTTGGGGTATGTAGCATGTAAGGAGGCTTTACAAAGCACAAAAGTTTGGGTCCCCATTGACTTCCATTATGTTCGGAGTTCGGGTCGAACACCCGAACATCGCGGCCATGTTCGGCCTGTTCGACCCGAACCCGAACATCTAGATGTTCGCCCAACACTACTTATCACCCACAGTCAGCAGGCATTGTGGAAAGGATGAATAGGACAATTCAACAAAGAATTGCTAAAATGCTAATGGAGAAAGGAAATACTTGGGTAGATGCCATTCCTTTTGTTTTGATGGGTATTAGGAGGAAGGAAAATGCCACTTTTATTTCCTCAGGAACCAAGGTTGTCTACTCCACAGAGAGAGGCTATAGAAAAAACTAACTGGTTACAGTTGTTGCAGGAAAATTTGAATGCAATTTTGCCACATGCTGCATCTCATATGCAGAAAATGGTGCCACCTCATAATTCAAAATTTGTGAAAGGGGCATTAGTGATTGTCAAAATATTTAAAAAACCAGGACCATGGCATAGTAATTGGGAAGGTCCTTTTGAAATTATTGATACGCTGGGCCAAGTGATGATTAAAATTAAGAGACCTCAAATCTCTACTAAAAATGTTCGTAGGCAGCAAGAACTGTGGGTTCATGTAGATCAATGCAAATTGTATGTTACAAAATAATGATGCTGCATTTGTTTTGCAGGCATCATGTCTGGGCATAAATCCAAATGGAAGAAGATTAATCCGAAGAATGGATTAAAGGGGGATGCCTTGAAAGACAAAGCAACAGACGTTTTCTTGATGTTTATTTTTTATGTGACTTTGATTACTTCAGTGATCCATTGTTTAACAGTGACAGTGCAAGCTGAAGAAACAAATTTAAATTCTGAAGTTTCGATAAAGGAAAATACACTATCCAGAGGAAAAGGCTATTCTTATGAAGAATTTTTTAAAGAAAGTACTGTAGATACCACAAATGACATTGTAGGATGTTTTTGCCTAGGTTCAGATAATGATTGTTGTTTACAATTGTTTTTCCAACATAATACAAATATAGGTGTCCAAGCAGTGATAGAATCAAGAAATGTATTCACTAAATTGACAGGACAATATATCCATAATGAAATAACAGGAAATATAAGTTGTAGTTTAACTGAATTTAATTTCTGTTATGTACAAATCAAGGGCAATGACTCAGCAGTTTGCTCTGGAAATTTTACCAAAAGGAACTGGAAGTGAATATAAGAAAGGGGAAAAGGGGGAAAAGGATGTTTTATTGTCCAAAGGTGTAATGGTATTCTTATTTCCTGATAGTAATGCCATTAAAAGTGATGCTAAAGGAGATATTAATAGATTTTGGAAATTTCAAATATCCAAAGGAGATGTAGTAGCAAATATAAAAATTAATTTGACCGTGACAAATATAGAGTATCCAGAGATTAAAGTTATGCCACGTTCTTTAGAAATCAGAAAAGGATATAAGGATATACAATTGATATGCAATACTAGTGTATTGTTACCTCCAAATGCGACTTTAACATGGAGTAAAAATAATGAATTTCTAGGAAATTTTTACAAAGGTAATATCCATGTAATTAATCAAGGTGCTAAAGGGAGTGTAAAATGGATAAAGTCTAACCTGATTTATTCTTTAAATGAAGTGGCTATGGAAGATAATGGAATTTATAAATGTTGTATTAGTTTACAAGGATTCCATACTAAATGTGATATGACTCAAATCACAGTCAAATCTCCTGAAAGGACCATTTGTAATGATAAAAAATTCTACAAGGCAAGTCCTTTTCAATTCAATCATTTCCAGACCAAACCACTGTTAAGAGAAGGTAGATTTGTGATAATTGTTTGGAAGTTTAATATTTCAAGTTGGAAAATTTCCACAAGATATCCGATATGCCAAAATTATCTTGCAAATTTGATACATGATGGGAATGGAACAATGGTTTGAAAATAGTTTTTAAACTTTCCCTAGGAACAAACGAGGCATTATAGAGGGTATTTTAGGAGGTGCAGGAACCATTGGTCAAAGGTTATTTGTCTGCCTAATCAGGGAAAACCTATTTATCATTCATGTTATCACAATCAAAGTCTGTGCACCGAAAGGATTGAAAGGGTTAACACTCACACTGATCTAATTACACACGTAGAACAAAGAAAGATATGTTTTCAAGTTATGTCCAGTGAAGAAATGGCTAAAGGGCATTTTAAATCATGTGTTCATTCAGAAAAGTTAGTTAGAGGTTTGTACTGTGTAGAAGGGGATATAGATGCAGTTAGTTTAAATGATTTAAGAATCAATATCACATCTTTGATATCTGAAGATGTTGATAGTCTCCCTGTACAATATAATGTTTCACAAATAAATGAATTTCCCTGGTATAAATGGACAAAAGAAATAATTAAAGGCAAAGGATTGTTGTTAACCCTAACTAAAGAGTTGCATGCGGCAGAAATTAGATTTAACCATCAGCAAGGAATATTGGAAAATGTAGAACATGATTTTATTACATTTTCTAATACATCTTTCTGGAATAGTTTGAAAAAAACGATAAGAACTTTAGGGAAAACTTCAGTGTTATCAGCTGCAGGAAATTTATTATTACATCCTATATTCCTTTTGTTTATAGTAATAGTATTTTGTATTATATATCAAATAATTTTAGCATTTAGAATTAGGAAATTTTATAGATTAAAATAGAAATTAGGGAAATAGAATTATATATCAGAACTATGATTCAAATGAAATTAAGACAATTGATTAATGTGGACAAAGATTCTGGAGAAAGAGGAGCTTTGACAAATCTTTATAGACCAGTATGAATGGATACGAATGTGACATGAATGTGAGTTATGAATGATTTAATAATAAAACTATTGTAATATTTTCAAGGGGAAGATATGAAATATTATATTTTGATAAAGTTTAATTGACAAGGATCCTGTTGATTAGACTTATGTCTGAGATTATTAAATTAGTGAAAGTAATCTCCCATTTGGAAATATTGGAAAAGGTGAACAAGGGATTTGTGGAGATACGTCTTGCTTCTATTAAAGAACAGAAATCTTTGACCATCATTTCTCTCTCTTAAAAGTTACTTGGTAGGAGAGGTGATTTAACCTCCCCCCACAGAAACATTAACCAGCTTCTCCCCCACAAGGTAGCTGACCATCTGGCTTCTATTATTGAGAGTTGGGGGAGGACATTCCTAAGTACAAAGGAGCTATTGCAATGCTCTTTCAAACCACCGTATAGGAGGTATATAGGAATTCTAACAGGACTGTATATGAAAGAAAACTATAACATCTTTAGATTAGTGTAATACATGTGAAAATGTATAAATGTATATTAATGAGTAAATAGATTGATATTAATGAGTTTAAATATGTTAGCAGATAGAAGTTAGTATCATTTGAATTAACCAATCAATTGGCAGCTTGGAACCTGAGACGTCAGGAACTGAGTGGGTATTTAAGTGAAGGAAGAGGGGGGTTGAGGCACACACGTTGCAGATTCACTACTTTTAGCTAAGACTCAGGGCACGCACGCACGCACGCACGCACGCACGCACGCACACTTCAGTCCTGATACTTTTACAGACATTTCAAGACAAAGAAACTTTATTTAATTCTTATTTTATTTGAGATCTTTGATAACTTTTTATTTTATTTAGAAGAATTGTACTATGGACTTCGTATTTTTATAATCTGATACAATAAATTTCACTTAAAGGTTACTTTTGCTCATCGCCTATTTGTCTGGAGAACAAAGACATTTGCTGGAAATATTCATAAAAGCTTCCACTATATAACAGACACTTTGTTAAGTGCTCGGTAAAGTCTTCTGTTTTCAGCATTACCACATGCGGGAATGCTTTATGAATGATACCCATAGTCTATATCTGCAGATCTCAATACACACCTTGTTTAACAGACATTCATCTGAAGATCAGATCCATTAGGAATGATCATCAGATCTGCAGATGAATGTCTGAATGACTATGAATGCATTTTAAAGAAACAGATCTTTTGCAGGAACAGATCTTTTGCAGATACTGCTCTTTGCAATGTGTATAGCATCTTTGTGTGCATCATCTTGCAAAGATTTTATCTGATGGGGAGTTCATCTGAACAGAATAGACTGTGTAGAGTATGTTCTCATACTACATGGAAGGGGGTAAAATTGGTCTGATATATTTTATTAATCTTTCAAGTGTGCACACAGCTTTGTATAGAAGTGTGTGTCCCAGGGGTGTATGACAAGATGTGACCACTGCAGGGATTACTACAGTCTCAGGGTTTTTTTTTTTTTTGCCATGGGCAATGCTGAATACAAATGGAATGTTAGCAGTGATGCTCATCCGAGCTCGGATATCCGAGATACTCGAATATCCTAGCTCTTTTTTCACTATCCGAGCTCGAATACCAAACTCGAATAGTATTAGCTATCCGGGCTGTGCTATCCGAGCGCACTCGGATAGCAATCAGCTATCCGGAGATATCCTAGCTATCCGAGCTCGGATAGCGTCATCCGCTTGGATAGCATCACGTCACATCACCTTGAGTCCTCATAAGCGAATCAGAGGGCTCGCAGCCCTCTGACTGCAGCCAATCACAGAGGTGGAGCCTGGCCAAACCCCCTTCTATAAATAGTGGGTGCCATGTTGCCTCACTCGTCCTGCTTGTGACTTACTGACTGTACTGAGAGAACTGCTCCAGTGCCTTTTGTCTGTGCAAGTGCATTTATTGTTCAATACACCTAGCGTTTTTACACTCCAACACTTGATATTCACCTGTATTGCTTTGTATTGTAGATAGATTGTATAGAGATGTCGCGAACTGCAATAGACTTCAATGGGGATGCGAACTTTGAAAAATTGAAAAAATTATGCTGGCCACAAAAGAGATGGAAAAGATGTTTCAAGGTGTCTAACACCTGAGATCTTTCAGTGACTACAAGAGGAGGGGGGGGAATTCAAACATACCTTATAGTTTTTGAGAAAATCAATTTTAAAGTAACTCCTTCTGACCGTGGGAAAATTAAGCGCCCGCCGACTTTAGCACTTAATAGCAAAGCCGCTTTTAAAGCTAGAAACCCCAAACTTGCAGAAAATGTCTCGCTACATGATAGCCGCTGCTCAAATTAACGGGATCTCCTGGAGGGCTTCCCCCATCGCCATGGCAACGGGCGGGATGACGTCACCAACGTCATTGACGTCATGACGTCAAAGGGGACTCCGATCCACCCCACAGCGCTGCCTACCACTGATTGGCCAGGCAGCGCACAGCGGCAGATCGGCGGGTAGTGGCGGCAATCGGATTGCACATGCAGCTAGCAAAGTGCTAGCTGTGTGTAGCAAAAAAAAAATTATGCAAATCGGCCCAGGGGGGCCTGAGCGGTGCCTTCCGGCAGCATAGCCCATGCTCAGCACGGGCTTACCGCCAGGGAGGTTGAATATTGTTTCCTGCTATCTTTTTAACATATCCTGCAAATTTGGTGTTGCTAGGATGTAAGTGGCCTTTGCTATTAACTGCTAAAGTCAGCGGGTGATGATAACCAACCAGAATTATAGGGGTGCAAAAGTGCTGAATTCTGCCATAGGCTTCCATTAGGCTCCCTATTTCACTTTCAAAAATCTCAAATCTTTTCAAAGGGCAATTGCTCAGCAGTGGCAAATTTTCTAGCATTGTAGGAACTGTTAGGGGGATCATGACTGGTGAGTTTCGGGCCCCTAGGCCGAAGAGGTCATAGCCTAGGGTCACAAAAACCTGTTTATTTGGGCAATTTCAATGGTGGCAATTCTGACGTACATAAATCGCAGCCATGGCCGTTAGCAACGTCTGAATCTCACGAAATGTCTCATGCAGGTAGAAGACATATTCTGCTCTCTGTAATCTAGTTAGTACTGTAGTACTGCAGTCAGTGCTAGTAAATGTTAGAGTAGTAGTACTACTGTGTTAGCTTTCTACAGAACTGCTGTGCTGTGAGCAGTGCCAGTGTGACAGTTAGTGTGCACTAGTGTCTTCTCCTCTGCTGTCTGACTGGTACTTGGCACGTGCCACATCCGGCATGCTCCTGGCACACGTTACACCTGCTGCTGCTGCTGCATTGCCCTGCTCCTGCTGCCTGTGCAGCTCCCACCGCCAGGGTGCCACAGGCCACTGATACCACCTATATTTAACCCAAAACACAATTTCTGCGTAATTTTTTGGAGGGAAGGTCGGCGGGACGCATTGCATACATTTTTACGCATTCCCGCTAAAGCAGGAACATTAACACATACATTTTTACGCATTACTGGTTCAATGCGTAAAAATGTACGCATTGAACCAGTAACGCGTAAAAATGTATGTGTTAATGTTCCTGCACTAGCGGGAATGCGTAAAAACGTACGCAATGCGGCCCCCGACCTCCGAGGTCGGCAAGCTGCCAGCGGGGGACTGGAGCAGCAGTGAGTGACAGCGAGGGCACAGGATGGCTGCATGGGGCTGGTAGAAGCCCCAGGTAAGTGAAACTCATTTTTTTATTTTGCTTGAACCTTCCCTTTAAGGGGTACAATGTGCTGCTCATTTTAGGCTGTCTGTTGGTGCATAGTGAACAAATGGGAAACCTTTGGCTCAGAAGGTAAGTTTTCAGACAGCATGCTGGGCTAGAATGACAGGGCAGGCACTGTGATTGCAGTGCAGAAAGATCCTCCTGCACTCGGCTCTATACAGCTGCACTTATCTTCTCCCTGAGTGTTGGAGGAGAGAAAAGGACACATTTGGGGAATGCTTTCTTTCACTGTTAGACGTTTGCATTCAAAGTATACAGATGAATATATAGGTGAAATATATGTAAAGCATATGATTGCAACATGTGGGTAATGTGTGCAAAAATCATTACTGCTCTCTGCTCACCGCTCTTCCTCCACCTCCTCCCTTCTCTGTCCACTCCCTGCCTTTCTCTGTCCACCATCTCTCCTTATCTGTCTGTCCACCAACTCCCCTTCTCTGTCCACTGCAGGGAAAGTCCTGTCCTGCTAGTCATTTCCCCCCGAATGATTCCCTAGTAAAATGATTTGAGATTCGGATCAAAGATCCGGATCTTTTCAATGATCCGATTTGAATCATTGAAAAGATCCAAACTTCCCATCTCTAATCTTCTGTGAAGGCAGCTGTCATTTATTAGCTACCACTGGCCATTAGCTCCGCCCCCACCACTTACACACGCCCCTGCCAGCTTCTCCCTACTGCACATAGGTTTCCCCACAATGCATTGTGGGAGGCAATTTGAATAAAAGGCGGGTGCTGAGTGGAAGTGGGAAGATTATGTTGTGAGTATGGCGTGTGCGCAGACCAGCTCCACCAGTGAGTGTAGTGTCATGGCCGGAGCACAGCTGGACCCAGAGCTGATGGATAACTATGAGCGGTGAGTGGGTGGGAAGCCGTTGCTGGCCATTGTGTAGCTATTTTATGTTGATCTTATTCTGTGATGTGTGCAGGCTGATGTCTTGTTCTGTATGTACCTGACCTGAACCTTCCATTACTGGCTCTCATATGGCTGCAGTGGTGTTTGTACTGTATAAATAACTAGTGTGTGACTGGGGTGAGTACATTAGAGTGCAAGCTTCTGTGGGGCAGACAGACTGACTTGCAACTATGCTTGAGCCTTGTTGCTGCCCGTAGCGTTTGGCTCCAGGTGATTTGCTGCTACGCACACTTTAAGTGGCTATACATTAGGTGACTTGGTGGATTATAGACCATCTAATTGGATTATCATAAATTGATTGGATGAAAATTGGTGCTGCCTAAAGCCCCCTCTACATCATTCAATTTCAGGTGCGATCGATTGGATTACATTTGATTAGATTGATTAAATCTGACACGTCTGATCAGGATTTGATTGATTGTTTGATCGATTTTAGCTAGTCTTCATTGCAAATTGATCACACGATCAATTGAATCCTGATCGGACATGTTGGATTTAATTGATCCAATTGAATTTTGATCATGCCTGGAATTGACTGGTGTAGAGGGGGCTTTATGCTGGGAATACACCACTTGATTTTGGAGCTGATAAGATGGTTAGATAATTTCCAACATATCCGATCACCATTTGATCATTTTGCTGCTTGATTTGTCATTGAAGTGAATAGAACAAAAGATAAGAAAACTGAGCAGATGATAAGAGAATTGATTGGGCGTAGAATCAAGAGCTAGAATCAACTTGTGTATTCCTAGCATAAGGGCACATTCACACTTACAGATTGTCAAACACAAGAGATTAGCGCTGGTGTTTTGCATGGGTGGTGATTTTTTTTTTTATTTCCCGTGATGTAATGTTGAAAAATCACTGGACACTTCTGCAATTTCAAAGTGATTGCGGTCAGCGCTTTAATAGCACTGTACCACGATTTCTCCAGAATTGCCTCAAAACTTCAGCAGGTAATGCTTTTGTGATTGGAACTAATCACAAAATGCCTGTGATTGGCACCAATTGCGGCAGTGAGAACACTGCTATAGGGTAGAATAGCGCTAATGTCTTTAACAAATGCTAACGCTTTGTGGGAATCACCTGCTAATTGCCCTAATGTGAATGGGCCCTAAAGGTGGCCATACTTTAGGTGGCTGATTAACCATTCAATTATTATGAATTGGATGAAAATTGGTGCTGCCAAATGCATGCCTGACAAAGTGAAACTGGTCGGAATTTGATTACGCATGCTGCAAAATGTCGGGCTGAGGTTGGTTGGGAGTGTGGCGGTATGGTGGACGATTTTGGGATGAATGATGAAACCCCTGTCGCAAAGTGTAAATGTGCTCCCCTGTGTGTGCATTTATACATTACCTGCCCGGTGTCAGCCTCCATGCAGTGTCCAGAAAAAAATACATATATCCAGGCACATCGCATCTAGTTAGGACATTAAATAAGTTATTAAGGAAAGGGAGGTGCTGAAGGGGGTGTGGCTAGAAAACAGCAAAAATCTATTAACCCTTCAAACTCTCGCATGCAAATGTTCAAACAAATGCATTCACAGATTCACTCATCCAGGAACAACTGCGCAGAAGCACCCAGGCAGACATAGGTGTCCCAACTCTGGCCCTGTAACATGCATAGTGCAGACATGCAAACACATTCATTGCATCAAACCTATCTAGGGATTAGGAGCACACATCCTGACGTCCTCTCCTGGGACAGACAGTGCATCTTACCAATCGCACAAGGGAGCTAATGTAATGTATCCATGTGCACCATGCACATACACCAGCATAAGCTGTGTGCATGCTGACAAACACATACAGGGGAAGGAGGGAGTGCACTGAATTAGACCCTAGCCACAGGGGTCAGTAACAAGAAAAAAATACATATATCCAGGCACATCGCATCTAGTTAGGACATTAAATAAGTTATTAAGGAAAGGGCCAGAGTTGGGACACCTATGTTTGCCTGGGTGCTTCTGCGCAGTATAGGTGACTAAGCATAAGAATGCATTCTTCTGTGAACTAAGACCCCGGCTTTTAACTTAGCTGTAGGGATAATGGTTATGTCTGGATGAGTGAATCTGTGAATGCATTTGTTTGAACATTTGCATGCGAGAGTGCGAAGGGTTAATAGATTTTTCCATGCAGTGTCCGTCCATCTTGCTGAGTTCCGCATACACGCTAGCAATGCATGTGCTGCTATGGTGTATGTGGCTTTTAGAACCGGGCAAGATAGATGGACACCGTGAGGAGGCTGCTACAGGACAGGTAATATGTAAATGCACACATGGGGGGGGGGGGGGGGCACATTTATACCAGGGGTGTAACTAAGATTAGAGATGGGCGAACCTCCAATTTTAGGTTCGTGAAAGTTCGGTTCGCAGGAACTTTTGCAAACCGCAATAGACTTCAAAGGAGAGGCAAACTTGGAAATTTAGAAAAATGATGGAAAAGATGTTTCAAGCGGTCTAATACCTGGACGGAGACATGCTAGAGTGGGATACACATCAAGTCTCAATAAAAAAACTAGTTTTGACACAAATCACTGTTTTAAGGTCAGAAATCACATTGAATGTTGAATTGCAGGCCTAAACTGCTTTACAACATCGTGCATGTGTGTATACATCTGTCAGGAAGTGTAATTCCTCCCTTCTCCTCCCTTCTCCTCCCTCCCTTTTCCTCCCTTCCTCCCTTTTCCTTCCCTCCTCCCTTTTCCTTCCCTCCTCCCTTTTCCTTCCCTCCTCCCTTTTCCTTCCCTCCTCCCTTCCCTCCTCCCTTCCCTCCTCCCTTCTCCTCACCTTTGGGGCTCCCTCTCTCTCTCCCCCCCCCTTTAGAATGAAGTGATGTGGGCGGAAGTGGCGGGCAGGGGTGCTCAGTATTACCCCGAATGCAAAGATTACCCAAACATTCAGGTGAATTTTAAGGTTTGCCAAATGCGAACGCGAATAATACATTCCATGACGAATCTGAATGTGAAGTCTTCCAAATGTGCGCACTCGAATTCGGACGGATGGAGCTGTGGGTTCGGTTTCGGCCTCAGGATTCGGGGATGATGTCATTGGGCCAATCAGAAGTCCTCCAGCCAAGGACCTGGCAACCCTAGCAACCAATCAGAGGAGGGGAGCCTGGCCCTCCCCTGCTCTATATAAGGCGGTGGCCATCTTGCGGATCCACGCACTTGTGTGACTGCTTGGTACTGAGAGATTCTCCAGTGCTGTGCTGTGTCTGAGCAAGTGCATTTCACTGCTAAACCTAACGTTTTGCTTCCTAAACACCTCCTAAACACATTTAATGTTGTCTTATATAGTTAGCTAGTATTTTGATAGTTTTTAGTCAGCTAGTGTATAGTGTATACTGTGCTAGGCTTGTGTTAGTCTGTGTGCAGGCTAGGCCTGCTAGCCTAGGTAGCCTTAGCCTACTACTAGCTTAGGTAGGTTAGGGATTCTAGTTAGTTGTGTACTTAGTCAGGGGCGTAGCAATAGGGGGTGCAGAGGTAGCGACCGCATCGGGGCCCTTGGGCCAGATGGGCCCCAAAGGGCCCTCCCTCGACTACAGTATTAGCTATCTATTGGTCCTGTGCTCATAATAATCACTTCTGTAGATACTTTGCATAGTGGTAATAATTAAACTGTTCCCTATCCCCTTCTTGCACCTCTGACACAGTGGTTGTCCTTAGCAGGTTTTGGTGCGCCGTATCAATTGTTATGTATAGAGTGCTTGGGGGAGCCCCAATGTAAAACTTGCATCGGGGCCCACAGCTCCTTAGCTACGCCACTGTACTTAGTAGTACTAGTTTACTTAATTATTTATTACTACTGTAGTCTGTTACTTTATTAGTTTCAGTACTGTGTTAGTTACTGACTGTACAGGCCACCACCAGCATCCGTTGTGAGTAACCTGTGACTGTCACCTGCCCGAGCCTATTGATTGCGTCTGACCGTGTGTGACTGATTGTAATTGTCACCGACTGTCTGCCACAAGACTTACTTATAGTGCAGTATGCTAGATATTTCTTAGTTACCTGCATGCGTACTACTACTACTACTGTCTACTAGTACTACTAGTCACCACCAAGTCACCACCAACACAGACTTTAAAGTTTACACCCTTTCCCACCCTCTTCTACTTTTTTTTTACTGTATTTGTATAGTGCACAATGACTGGCAGAGGTAGAGGTAGAGGGCAAGGCACCACCAGGTGAAGCAGCGCCATTGCAGGAGCCACTGCCAGCAGCAGCAGGTCTGGGACTGGTCCGCCGCCAGCCACTGACCGCAGGGAGGAGGGAGCAGAGGCGCAACAGCGTGTTGCGCCCATCTTTGAGACGGGTCGTCGCCCACGGCCCATTGGGGAGAGTCAGGTGCCGGCTGTGGTGGAAATGATGGCGGGGCAGGGAGCCACCGTTTCCAGCCAGGCCTCCGGCACCAGCGAGACCAGTGCCACCACCACCAGCACTCCGGTCCGCAGTAGGCCTCCACCAGCGCTTCAGGCCATGGTCACGGTGACCCCATCGACCAGCCTGCCCTCAATGAGCACGCTCTTCTCCCCTGAGACTGTGACCATGTACAGGGATGTTTTGGAGAAGTATGAGTTGGAAATGATGGGGCCATCCAAGGAGGAGGAGGAGTTTGAGGTGCAGAAGTTTTTTGGCACTGAGGAGGAGGGGCGTGATGCAGGGGATGTTGGGGTAGAGGAGTTGGTTGATGAGGGCTCACAGGATATGTTTGGGGTTGATGATGATGACTTGCTGGATCCTTCCTATGTGCCACCATTACCACCAGCACAGTTGGTTAAAGGCAGCTCATCATCAGAGGAGGAGGCGTCTCTGGTGCAGAGGCGTGGAAGCAGCAAGGCAAGGCGGCCAGCACAGGGCGTGGAAGGCAGGAGCCACAGCCTGCTGCTTCAGTCGCTACCACCACCCGCAGCAAACCAACTAAAACCAAAAAGGCACAATCCTCCAAGGGCACCCAAAAACCCCATCCCTCAAGCTCAAAGAGCAGGTTGAAGTCCCCAGTCTGGTGGTACGTCACCAAGTGCCCAGTGGACACGACACGTGCAATTTGCAACAGTTGCGGTGTCAGGCTCAGCAGAGGTCGCAATCTGCTCAAGTTGGGTACCTCATGCCTGCAGACCCACTTACAGAGCAGACATTTTGAGGACTTCAGTGAGTTGGAGAAGCTGATGCAAAGTGGTGCAGGCAGTGGTTAGAGCCAGACAGCCACTGCACAGATTTCAGCAGCAGCAGCAGCTGACCCTCCTGCCCATCCAGCAGCAGCAGGAGCACAGCAGCAACTCACTTCCACCCCCCCCCCCACCCCCGGGCAGCAAGTCCTCAGTGGCCTCATCAGCTCCCTCCACAGTGGCCTCCTCATAGTTACATAGTTACATAGTTATTTTGGTTGAAAAAAGACATACGTCCATCGAGTTCAACCAGTACATCCTCCCGTGCAGGCAAACGCCGCCAGACCCTGCTCAGCGAAGCATTTCCCGGTGTGACCAAGGTGCTGCCTCCCGCCCACAGGCGCATCCGGTTGCTGAACGTGTTGCTTGCCCGGGCCATGTGCTCCCAGCTCCTCCCACATTCCTTTGTGCAGGAGGGGAGTGACAGAGCGCTGCTGCAGGTTGGGATCCCGGAGTGGCAAGTCCCCAGCCGCCACTATTTCTCCCGCAGGGCAATCCCAGCACTGCACCGCTCTGCCATGACGATTGTGGGCCGCGCGCTGGATCAGGCTGTGAGTGCGCGGATCCACATATCCATGGAGTTATGGAGCAGCCGGTTTGGGATAGAGCGCTATCTGTCCTTTACGGCCCACTGGGTCATCCTGGTGGAAAGCCCGAGCGAGGAAGCAGCAGCGGCACCAGTCGCCCACTACGTGGTGCCACCGTGCGGGGTCAGGGGAGAAGCAGCAGTTCCCGCCACCAAGCGATCCCATCTCTCCAGCAGCGTGAAGGCCCGGCACTGCCAAGCGCTGCTGGAGATGAAAAGCCTGGGGAAAAACTCCTTGACTGCATCAAACGTGCTCCGGTACCTCAGGGAGCAGGAGAGGACGTGGCTGTCCCCCAGAGGCCTCACTGTGGGATTAGTGGTGTCTGACAATGCCGCCAACCTGCTGGCTGCCATCAGTAGGGGAGACTTGCTCCACATCCCTTGCTTGGCCCACGTCCTGAACCTGGTGGTGCAAAAGTTCATGCGCACCTACCTGAGGATGGAGGAGCTGTTAGAAGCAGCGCGGAAAATTGTGCGCACTTTCCGAAAATCAGCAGCTGCCGCAGCAAAACTAGCAGACATCCAGCAGCAGGAGGGCCTGCCACGACACCGCCTCATCATAGATGTGCCAACTCGCTGGAACTCCACCCTGGCAATGTTGGAGTGGCTGGTTGAGCAGAGGAGGGCTGTCAACCGGTACATCTATGATGCCACTGGCAGCAGCAGCACCTAACTCCAGCTCCTCACCAACGCACAATGGGGGCAGATGCAGCAGGTCTGCTTGGTGTTTGCTCCCTTCCTGCAGGGAACCAACCTGGTGAATGAACAACGGGCATCCCTCTGCCAGTGGGTCCCCTTTGTTTGACTGCTGGACAGGGCTCTTGGCGATTTGGTGGATTTGGGAGAGGAGGCCCTGAAGCAGCTGGAACAGCAGCCGCCTGCGCAGTCCACTGCTGTGCAGGTATTTGAGTCCCTGGAGGAGGATGAGGAGGAGTTGGAGGTGGTGGACGTTGCTGCTGGGGGGGAACATCGGAGCGCAGCAGCAGTGGTGCGAGGGTGGAGAGAGGAGGAAGAGTCTCAGGGGCAAGAGGAGGAGGAGGACGCTGACACTGATGTCTCTGTTAGACGGTCCACCCTGTTCCCCATGGCAGCGCACATGCTGCGCTGCCTGCGCACAGACCCCAGGGTCAAGTGGATGCAAGCGAGGGAGGACGCCTGCATCAGCATGATCCTGGACCCACGGCTGAGGGGGAGATGGGATCAGTTTCTGCCTGCCAGAGACCGTGAGCAGCAAGCAAGGGAGTTGCAGGAGATCCTTGTTCGGCGACTCGAGGAAGCCTTCCCTCCCGCCTTCCACCCCCTCTGTCCCTTTCCAGCAGCCAGCACAGCAGCCAGTGCCTGTGGCCAGCAGCAGCATCAGGCGCCCCGGAGACCTGCTGTCATTGACGCAGGCATTCTACATGAAGGTACAGCAGCCAAAAGAGGAGGTGCGGACAGCAGCCACCTTTGCTGAGAGTCACAGCCAGCGCAGGATCCGGCTGGTAGCCGACTACATAGGGTCCTTCAGTGGGCTTGACACCAGCAGCGAGGAGCCTGAGGACCCCATGGAGTACTGGGTGGAGCACTTGCACATCTGGGAGGGAGCTTGCGCAGTACGCCCTGGAGGTATTGTCTTGCCCCCTTCCAGCGTGCTGTCTGAGAGGTGCTTCAGTCACCGAGAAGCGCTCTCATCTGTCCAGAGGGCATGGACAGACTGACATTTTTGAAGATTAACCAGGCCTGGACAAAAGGCACGTTCCTGGCACCTGTTGTCGGCAAAAGGAGGACATGAGGTGCCTGCCTGGGAATTACAATAATAATAATATAATAATCCGAACATTTGTATAGCGCTTTTCTCCTTTCAGACTCAAAGCGCTCAAGAGCTGCAGCCACTGGGTTTGCACTCAAGAGGCCACCCTGCAGTGTTAGGGAGTCTTGCCTTGAACTCCTTACTGAATAGGTACTTGACCTAGCCAGGATTCGAACCCTGACCTCCCATGTCAAAGGCTTAGCCCTTAACCAGTACACTATTCAGCTACCACAATACATTGCCTGCTGCCTGCCATACGTGACGACTCCTCCTCCTCCTCCTCCTGCTGGCCTGCTGCATTTATTTATTTATGAATTTATTTATGTATTTATTGTATTTCCACATGACTCCTGTGAGGCACAGCAGAGCCGCCGCCGCACAGGGCAGCATGCCGGCGGTCTCCGCTTCACAGATGGCGCTCTCCGTGTCCCAGCCGGCGGATTCCGCCACTCATGCGGAGCCGCCGGCACAGAGCAGAGGGAACACCACCGCCGCTGGCAATATGGTGGCGGGTCCCGCAATTCACCCGGCGGACTTCGGAGTGCACGCTGACCGGGAGCCTGGCCTCTCTGACATTCAGAGGCAGAGACTCATGCACACGCGCGTGAGGCGACAGGACTCTTACCTCCTACGAAGGAAGGTCAGCTGACTCTCCAGTCAGCTGACCTCAGGAGGTCTCCAGATTGGCTTAGCTCCTGGGCGGGCTGGCTGAGTTACACTCAGCATAAAGAGAGCTGGATGTCAGTTCTTCTTTGTCTGCTGTCGTGTAAACACTTCTGTGTTAGCGCTCAGACCTTAGTGCAGTGCCCTGTTGTGGATACTAAGGACTTCACACCTTAGCCTAGGATTATTTTTGTATATTGATCTGTGTTTTGACTCTGGCTATCCCTGACTATTCTTTCTCTTACTGATTGTGTACTTTTGCCTATCTGATCCTTGTTGCCGCCTGCCTAACGATTTCTCTTCTGCCTTCCGCTCCTGTACTGTTGCTGCCATCTCTGTTGCCGAACCCTTGCCTGTCTGACCTTTCTCCCTTCAGTGGAACGTCTCCCACTGGAGGGTTACCTCTGAGGCTTGCCTCTCCGAGACGCCTACCCCAAGCAGACGATTACTGCTGGGGGTCGAGATTCCTCACTCAGTCTGGTCAGAGGATCTCACGCACAGGGTTCCCATTCAGAGGTAACCACACCTCTGAGGAATTACAGTGTGGTGGACATTTCCACACCATCTGATATATTACTATCTTATTGTGTTTATTGCTGGTGTTCAAAGGTTAGCAATATATCGGATTATCGGTGATACTGCAGATCATCGATAATCGGGTATATATCTGCATTCTTGGTGATACTGCAGATCGCCAATAATCAGATACTCTCTGCGTGCTGACACCGATCATGACAGAACAGCAGACCATTGGTATGGAAGCACTTCGCGGTCAGATCGAGACTCTAACCACTTCGCTCAATAACCTCATCGAGGTGGTTAATACACAACAGACTCAGATCAACCAGTTGGCTGGGTCTGTACGGGTCTTGCAGACGACTGTGGCCACAGTGCAATCCCCTCCGGTCACAGATCTCCGCATGTCAGTGCCCGAAAAGTTTTCAGGGCAAAGATCAGACTTCCAGAATTTTCGTAACCGGGTTCTATCTTATTTTGAACTACGACCTACTCAGTCAGGTTCTGAGCAGCAAAGAGTGACCTTTATTAAAACTTTACTGTCCGGAGACTCGCAAACCTGGGCATACGGTCTTCCGCCCGAGGATGCAGCTCTCACCTCAGTAGAGGAATTTTTCAAAGCAATGGCCATAATTTATGACGATCCGGATGCTTCGATCACTGCCGAGAGGAAGCTCAAAAATCTCAGGCAGGGTCGAGACACGGTTGAGGTCTACGCGGCAGAATTCAGAAAGTGGGCCGTGTCATCTAGGTGAGGATCTCACGCCTTGTTAGATTGTTTTCTGTCAGGCCTGTCAGATGCAGTCTCTGAGTTATTCTTGGGACACCCAGAACCCAAGTCAGTGGATGACGCCATTTCCCTGGCGATACGGGCGGACCGCAGACTGCGTTATCAGCGCCAGTCAAGGGGCAGGAATGCAATGAGAGTCTTTTCTCATGCTTCCTCAGCGCCTGCTCCTTCTACTGACGAACCGATGCAAATTGGTCATTCTCAGTTGACTCGAGCAGAGAAAGATCATAGAAGGGCAGAGAACCTTTGCCTATATTGTGCTGAGCAGGGTCATATTGCTCAAAATTGCCCCAGGAAATCAGGAAACGCTGCTGTCTAGGTGTAGTTAGAGGTAATACCCTAGACACACAGAACTTACCTCTAGGTCAGAATAATCGGTAATTCTCCCGTGTTCCATTTCCTGGGGGGAGTTTTACGGTTTGTACGGAAGCTTTTGTGGACTCAGGGTCCGCAACCAATTTTATAGATTATGATTTTGTTAAGGGATTAGGGGTTCCCTTACAACCCTTAGACCGACTAATTGTCGTCACCGCAGTAGATGACTCTCCTCTACAGTGTAGATCCCCTCTTTCGCAGACCCCGAGCTTGTCATGTACGATAGGGGTTTTACATAAGGAGAGCCTTCAGTTTCTTGTTTTACGCATGGCAACCTCCACCGTTATTCTTGGTATGCCCTGGTTACAGCTCCATTCCCCACAGATACATTGGGCCTCAGGTCAGTTACTCAGCTGGTCACTCTATTGCCATACTTATTGTTTGGGGAAGGTTGCCATATGTGCTGCCAAGGTAGAGGTCAAGGGGGTGCCCACACAGTACGCTGAGTTTGCGGACGTATTTTGTCCTAAGGCCGCTGATAAACTCCCACCACATCGGAGTTTCGATTGTCCTATCGATCTAAGATCGGGTTGTATGCCTCCTAAGGGTCATCTTTATAATCTCTCCGGTCCAGAGAAACAGGCAATGAGGGAATACATTACTGAGAACCTGGCAAAGGGGTTCATCCGCCCTTCTCGGTCACCGGCCAGGGCGGGGTTTTTTTTCGTTAAAAAAAGGATGGAGGCCTTAGACCCTGTATTGACTACCGAGGTCTAAACAAGATCACCATAAAGAATCTCTATCAATTACCTCTGATAGACGATCTCTTTGGCCAGATTACCAATGCCACTATTTTTTCAAAATTGGACCTACGTGGGGCATACAACCTGGTACGCATTAGGGCTTGTGACGAGTGGAAGACGGCCTTCAATACACCCGACGGGCATTACGAGTACCTAGTTATGCCCTTCGGGTTGTGTAACGCCCCGGCCGTCTTCCAGGACTTGATTAACAAAGTTTTCAGGGAGGTGTTTGGGAGATTTGTCGTGGTATATCTAGACGACATTTTGTTTTTTTTCCCCCAAACCTCATAGAACATCGTAAGCATGTCAAATATGTCTTGAAGAGGTTGAGACAAAACCTATTGTATGCAAAACTAGAGAAGTGCCTCTTTGAGGTCACTCAAGTTCCTTTTCTGGGGTACATTATTTCTACGTCAGGTCTTTCTATGGATCCAGAAAAGGTTTCATCTGTGTTGGAGTGGCCACAACCGGCAGGCTTGAAGGCACTCCAAAGATTCCTTGGTTTTGCTAACTACTACCGGAGATTTATCAAGGGATTCTCTTCGGTAGTAGCCCCTTTGACTAGTCTCGCCAAGAAAGGGGCTGACCCTTATCATTGATCACCAGAAGCCCAGACAGCCTTTAACACCCTTAAGAAATTGTTTTGCTCGGCACCGATCTTGAGACATGTCGAAGTCACCCTTCCCTTCATGCTGGAAGTGGATGCCTCAGAGGTTGGGGTGGGGGCAGTCTTGTCTCAACGTTCAGGCCCACAAGGCAAGACACATCCCTGTGCCTACTTTTCACGTAGATTCTCCCCTGCCGAAAAGAACTATGACGTAGGTAACAGGGAACTTTTTGCCATCAAGCTAGCCTTTCAGGAATGGCATCATTGGCTTGAGGGTGCGGAGCATACTATTACCGTATTTACTGACCATAAGAATCTGGAGTATATTGAGGGTGTGTGATGAAACGCGGAAAAGCCGCTGTCTCTCAAGGCGAGGCGGCTGTTTCCGCGTCCAGCATGGCGTCACAACGCGGAAAAAACGCCGCATGCCGCTTAGGCAGAGCGGCGGAATCCGCATTGGAGGCGGCTCCCGCACTCAGTTCACTGGATACATTGCAAGACAGTACTGGTGTGGCTGGGACTGATAGTCCACCAAGATTCAGACTTACACGCGCGCGAGCACAGAGGCAGAGTTTAAATAGCTGTTAGAAGGGAGTCGGCTGACCAGCTGGGTCAGCTGACAAATTCCACTGCTCCCATTGGACCAGCAATTAGGGAGGTCCTGGAAAGGTCCTAGAGTATATATACTGCTGGTTGTTCACTTGCTCTTTGTCTGGCGTGCGATCACACATGTGGGAGCACCCAGATCCGTAGTCAGATCCGCAAGTGTGCCGGGACCAGCTGGAGCTGTAATCCTACACTTAGCTAGATTCTGTTGATAGCTAAAGTACTAGTTTGATTGTGATTATCTGTTATGACTTTTGCCTGCCTCGACTACCCTTCTGAACTCTGATCTTGTACCTCGTTATTTCTGATACTCTGTTGCCGAACCCCGGCTCGCTCCTAGACTCTGTTTCTGCCTCCTGATTTTGTACCCCGATATTTCTGATACCCCGTTGCCGAACCCTGCCTGTACTTTGACCCTGCCTTTGTCTGCTGATCTTGTACTTTATCTGTCTGTGTGTTTACGACCTGGCTTGTCCGACCTCGAGAACCGACCTTACCGTTAGAGGCGGTTCCTCGCTCTGTTAGCGATCCTTCCTCCTGAGGGTCACTTTCAGATATACCTTCCTACTGTCAGTCTGACTCCTCCCGTCTTGGAGAGCTCAGGTCTGCGGAAGGAATCTGTGCAGTACTCCTTGCTGCATTGAGGCCTTGTCCTCTAAGTGTTACAGTTACACCAAACACTACACTCTACTCAGGTGAACAGAGGTTAGTTTGTATATCGGATTATCGGTGAGACTGCAGATCACTTATAATCTGGTATATATATCTGTATTTCCGGTGATACTGCAGATCACCGGTAATCAGATACTCTCTGCGCCCACCGATCGTTACAGGGTGCCAAAAGGCTTACTCCCAGACAGGCCCGCTGGTCTTTATTCTTCTGTCGCTTCAAATTTGTCATCACCTATACCCCAGGTTCAAAAAATGTTAAGTCAGATGCTCTCTCCAGGTGTTTTTTTTTTTTTTTCTTTTTTTTCTTTTTTTTTCAAACTCAGATGCATTTTTGATATGGGAAGTTTATCAGCTTATGGTCTAGTCGCTTAGACGCCCAAACCAGCACTGAAAAATGCCTTCATCATTGTTTGAGCCATACATAGTTGAAACTTTATTTCACTATATTTATGTCTATGCGTGCTTCAAAAACCATAAACTCCTCCCTTCCCTTACGCAACTCTCCCCATTCCAGAATTAACCATGTCTTACCATATCCTGTATCCCCTATATCTTAAATGAAAGCGAGATAAACAGAGGAACACCAAGAGCCCCAATAGTGTAGTATGTATTGACAAAGGGGATAATGACAAAGAGTAATAGTTGTTATACTCACAAGCATGGGTCACCAATAGGCAACCACTGTAAAGGCAGGTGGGGAGATTATCCTGACCCCACTCAGGAATAAGAAGTCGCTCTCTGTAGATAGTAGAAAAGGGTCGCAACCCTCCACCCAGGGTGGATACAATATTATATAGGAGAGAACAGAGGCGCCAAAAGGGTAAAAAGGGTTTTAAATGAGCTTAAAAGCCAAAAATTTGGTAATTAGAGGAGGCAGTGGTGGACTTACCTCCTCCAAGCAGACACAACACGACTGTACATTCAGTCTATTTATTAACGAACTCCAGATAAAACAAAGCAACGCGTTTCACGGGTCAGTGCCCGCTTCCTCAGGCAATAGAAAAAGGAGTTACAGCATCTAGCAAAACAAACAACACTCGGCACCTATGTCACCTCTCGGCAGAGGTGCCGAGTGTTTGTTTTGCTAGATGCTGTAACTCCTTTTTCTATTGCCTGAGGAAGCGGGCACTGATCCGTGAAACGCGTTGCTTTGTTTTATCTGGAGTTCGTTAATAGATAGACTGAATGTACAGTCGTGTTGTGTCTGCATGGAGGAGGTAAGTCCACCACTGCCTCCTCTAATTACCAATTTTTTGGCTTTTAAGCTCATTTAAAACCCTTTTTACCCTTTTGGCGCCTCTGTTCTCTCCTATATAATCTTAAATGAAAGGGAGGTGTAATAACCTGTTCTTGCAACCGAGTATGTATACACATTCAGAAACTCTTACATTCAACCAAGCATACCCTTCCTTAACCCATAACCCATCCATATTAACCTGACCCAACCCACCTGACCACCCCACCTTTCCACTCTTACCCCCACTCGTGTTATACAGTGTAGCCCCTAACCCATCTTATTATATGTATACTTATTGCTTATCCATAAAATTTTTTGTAATTGACAGCCAGGTATCCCTATAGTATCTGACCCACTGAGCACAATCTAAGTCAGGTATGTGATCTGCTGTGTCGCCGTTGATTTCACTGCCAGACAACAGATCCATTCTGCTCAACCAGTCATCGAGATGGGGGGGGAGTCGAGTCTTTCCATTTTTCTACTATCATTCTTTTTGCGACTTTTGTTCCTAGCTCTTTAATTAGAGCACTTTTACTATCGCCTGCTTCGGATATGCCAAAAATAGCTTCACTTGGAGAAAGTTTAAAGCCCCCTTCTAGCAGGTTTTTACAAAAGCATATACTATCCCAAAAGGTCTTTGATATGGGACATGCCCACCACATGTGCAATTCGGACCCGTCCTCCTGCCCACACCTCCAGCACAATTCTCTTTGTTTGGAATATTTTTGTATTTGTTCCGGGGTAATGTACCATCTAGCAATGGTCTTGTACTGGGTAAGCTGGAGATCAATATCAGGGATCATCCAATTTTTATGCCAAATCGTGAGCCATTTACTTTTAAGCGAAAGGCCGAGGTCTCTTTCCCATTTTGTACAATAGTGTGGAGTAAAATTTTGACTTTCTCCTTGGCAAATAAGTCTATTAAGTTTGGATAATGCTTTGTCCATTTTTTTATTAAGGAGAATATGTTTTTCAAAAATATTTGGGTCGTTCCTTAATCTGACAAACGAATTTTAATTTATGTATAAAACTTCTCGCTTGCATTGTACCCCAAGTCTCCTTTTGCCTACGATTGTTTAATATGCCAGATATCCCCAATGCAGGGTTTCCCCAGAGATTGATAATGCGTGTATCGGGGCTTATCGTGTTTCTGGAAAACCAGGACCTCACCAAGCCAGGCATGAAATCTGGATTCTCCCTTAAAGTGGTAAGTGGGGATGGGCCTGTGTCTTTGTGCCATTTTGAGACAAACCAAAAAAGAGTTTTTACTGTTGGTTTAATCAAAGGGTGATCCGTAGTGGAGTAAACTTTATAGATGTTTCCTGGAATCCACGAGAAAATTAAATCTAAGTTACATTCATCATTTTCTAAGATAGACCAAGCTTTACCAGATCCAATGGGGAAAGATTCTATCTTCCAGTCCAAGACCCTTGCCAAGTGTGCACTACTATAGTAATTTATAATGTTTGGTGCGGCTAGGTCTCCCTCCTCTTTCTGCCTAGAAATAAGTTTATAACCAATTCTACGTCTGGATTTACTCCAGGTAAAATTTGGAAAAATTTTATGCCAGTTTTGGAACCATGAGTTGGGGATAGCCACCGGCAGGCTCCGCAAGAGAAAAATAAGTTTAGGTAAAACCAGCATTTTTAATATGCTGATCCTACCAATGACATTAAAACAGGGTCGATCCCATGATTGGAGTTTACCCTTGTACTCTTTAACAGTCTTAGAAAAGTTAGCCATGAACAGGTCGTTAGGGTCTCTAGTGAGGGTAATACCAAGATATTTAATTGCTTGATCACTCCATCTAAATTTACTGTGTGTTTTAATAGCATGCACGGTGTCACGTGAACAACCCAAATTCAAGATTATAGTTTTAACCTGGTTAATCTTAAAATTAGAGTGTAAGGAGAATACCTCGAAGTTTCTCACACCTGGCGATGGATTGGATTGGTTTGATCAAAGTTAGTAATAAATCATCCGCGTAGGCAAGTATTTTAATCTCCTCCGTCTTTGTTTTAACTCTTTTAACCATGTTGTCATTCTGAATTAGTTGTATAAATGCTTCTAAACTACAATTGAAGAGCCATGAAGACAATGGGCAACCTTGCCTAACCCCATTTTTAATATTGAAAGTATTGGACACGGATCCGTTTATATTGACGCCTGCACTTTGATTGATATATAATTTCTTTATTCTGTTTATAAAGTTCCGGCCCAAACCCAAGCTTTCCAATATAGCAAAGACAAATTCCCTTGATAGACGGTCAAATGCCTTTTCTGCATCTACTGCAACCATAACTGCTTCTATTTTTCTCTTTTTACAAGTATGGATCAAATTTGTTGCAGCGTAAATATTGTCTTGAATTTGGCTATTTTTGACAAAGCCCGATTGTTGTTTGCCCAGAATTCTATCGGCAACCCTGGTCAGTCTATTTGCCAATATTTTTGCATAGATTTTCACATCGCAATTTAATTGTGAAATTGGCCTGAAGTTTGCACAGTCTAAATTTGATTTCACTTCTTTAGGGATTAGTGTTAGTATAGCTTGGTTAGATTCTTTTGAGAAGGTAGCAGTTCCGTCTTTGTTATTGACCAAGTTGCAGAAAAGAGGGGCCAAAATATGAGCAAAGTGCTGATAGAATTCTATGCAGTAACCGTCAGGGCCCGGGCTTTTCCCCTTCTGAAGCTTAGACACTGTTTCCAGAAATTCACTTTCAGTCACTGGTGTTTCGAGCATTTTGCGGTCTCTTATCTAAGATGGGTAGGTTAATATTTTCTAAACATTCTCTTGTGTTTGTGGGTTTTGGTATGTCAGTGTTGTATATACTTTCAAAGAAACTAGAGAATATCTTACCTATGGTTTCGGTGTCCTGAACAATGCTTCCATCTTGATTTTTTTATTTGGTGAATGAAATTATTTCTTTGTTTTTTGTTGAGTAGGTCTGATAGTATTTTACCTGGTTTGTTCTTCCCGTGTATGTACTGTTTTTTTAAATTTTTGTACTCCTGTGAACATTTGTTATCAAGCAACTGATTTAGTTCTGTCTTAATCTTTGTGAGCTTAAGCAAAGTTTTAGATGAGGGCCAGGTTTTATGTTCTGCTTCTTCTGATTGTAGGTGGGCGAGAAGCTCAACAATCCTTTTCTGTTTTGCCTTTTTTTTTCCTAGTACTTACCTGAATCAGAACTCTTCTAGATACACATTTTAAAGTGTCCCAGAGGATTGATGGTGACGTTACAGACATCAAATTGAATTTAATAAATTCATTTAATGACTCAGCTATCTGATGTCTGGTGTCTTCTTCCTCTAGTAACGTTTTATCTAGTCTCCAGAGTTTTTTCTGAGGTGATTTAAGGCCTAAATAGATTGTCATAATTACGGGGGCATGGTCTGAAAAAGTAATATGGCCAATTGAGACGTCAGAAACTGAAGTGATAAGATTTTCAGGGACTAGGAAATAGTCTAGCCTGGAATAGTTTTGATGTACGCTAGAGAAAAAAGTGTAGTCTTTTTCGTCTAGATTTTTAATTCTCCATATATCAACAAGTTTTAAGGTCTTGAGTTCATTTTTGAAATTAACAATGTCACGTTTGGGAATACATGAAAGCCCTTTGGAGGTATCATATTTGGGATCAATCGTGAGGTTAAAATCCCCACCAATAACTAACTGTTAAGCCAACTGCTTTATCTTTGACTTTATTGAGGAAGTTAGTCAAAAAGGCCACTTGACCTTTGTTGGGGGTATACACATTAGCTAATGTTATTTGTCTGCCATTAACCGTCCCCAACACTATCAGTTCCCTGGCTTCTTTATCTTTGTATACGTGATTTATACAGAAGTCCATCCCGGATCTTATTGCAATCGCAACGCAGCATGCTTTTTTTTGCTCATTGAAGTTAATGATCCATTCTTTATATCTTTTGTCAAAGAATCTCGGGGTTTTTCCCTTTTGAAAATGTGTTTCTTGAATAAAGGCTATGTCAATTTTATTCTTTATTAATTCATCAATAATTCTTGTACGTTTACATCCGGAGTTGGCACCTTTAACATTAAGTGTAAGAATTCTTAATTTATCAGTCATATTAAAGGTTTATTTATTAAGGCCAGAAGAGAAGGGAGTACACTCTGTACAAGTTGCGCAAGATGGAGCAGGAAGTCGGGACAGCGTTGACAGATCAGGTCAGAATAAGCAACAACACACTCGTACATACCATTCAAAGACTCACATCCATTTAACCTTTCAACAAACAAGCCAGTCTTGTCCGGGTTGACAACTAAGAGTTGCCGTAGAGTAACGGACTTTCCTGTTCCAATATTGATTGACATCAACTGGAACAGAGCCCCGCTTATCAGGGAAGATGCCTACAATTCCTCCTATTTGGTAATATGTTTAGAGCGGTGAGGGAGAGTGCAGACAAAGTATAGAGAAAAAAACAAAAAAAACAAAAAAAAAAGGAGAGAAGGGAGAACAGACATAAAAAAAAAATAACATAAAATTACTATGCGTTTTAAATGTCCTCCCATCCTGGGATCGTCACCGATGGTAGGCCGAGGTTGTTTAGGAACTTTTGCGGTGGTTCCCCATCATTGAGAATGCATGTCTTCCCATCAATTGTGGCTCTCAGGGAAAGAGGGAAACCCCACTTATAGATTCCCCCCTTTTGCTTGATTTTTTCTAGCAATGGTTTCAGTAGTCTCCTACGATCAATTGTTCTTTTGGACAGGTCTGGGAATAGCTCGATTTTCCATTCGTTGAACTTAAGAGAACCTAGGGCACGTGCTTTAGTTAGAATCTGTTCCTTTTCATGGAAAAAGTGCACTCTGCATAGGACGTCTGTGCTTTTAAAGCTTGAGATTTCTTTTTCTTTACCAATTCTGTGGATTCTATCGATTATGATGCCTGATGGTGAGTTGTTGCCGGTTATCTCTTTAAAAAGCCTTGCGGCAGTTTCATGTAAATCCTTGGAGGGAATCGATGAGGGGAGCCCACGGATTTTAATGTTGTTCCTACGGCTCCTATTCTCCAGGTCGTCTATTTTATGCGTAAGATCTTTTAATACCTTTTTATGTGTTGCTATCTCTGCATTATAAGATCCAACATGTTTAGTATTCTCTTTTGAGTTTTTTTCCAAGATGCCTACCCTATCAGACAACTGTAACATTTCCCCCTTAATCGATTTGAGCTCACTGCTCATAGCGTCTCTTATTGAGGATTGAACTGTTTCCACCACCGTTTCCTTAATCTTTACCGTGAAATCCTCCAACATCCTTTTTATTTTTTCGTCATAGAACGTTTCACTGGGATTTTCGTAAGCCGCGGTTGTCTGGCTAGGGGCGGTTGGCTGAGCTTGCGGGTTAGTAGCTGCAGTTGTAGTGTGCGTTTTTGTGGATTTTGCTGATTGTTGAGAAGCGTCACAAAGTTCAGAAATTTTTTTTTATATGTTTATTTATGTCTTTTGGTGTTACAGACCCCTGTGGGCCCAAAATTCCTGTATTTTGCTTTAGAGGAGTTAGTGCGGCCGATGGTTTATCGTTGTTCATCTTGCCAAGTTTTGATGTGTCAGAGATAATATGAAAACCAAAGTTGCTGAGACCTTTCTCTTTGTCTGTTTGCCTTACTTTCTGTCTCTGTCTAGTCCCAGCTGCCACTGACCCCCACAATAAGTAGAAGAGTGTGGGCCTTCTAATTACGTTTAAAAAGTAGTTGGTGGTAGTGGAGTGGCTCTGTTTATCGCGGGAAAGAGTCAGAGAGAAAAATTAGAAAATTTAAACTGCCAGAGCCTGCTACATTCACTCACATTAGTGTAGCAATTTACCAATGACAGCAATATAGTGGCGAAAGCAAGGAGATCAACCGCTGCAATAATGTAGGGGTGCCAGCTTAATACAGTTGCTATGCAAATAGTATCAGGCACCAGCTGATAAACAGAGACAACATCAAGCAACTGTTGATAAGCAGAGATGGCATCAAGCATCAGTTGTATACAGAGATGGAGTCAGGCATCAATAGAGGCAATTAGGCAATTAAGCAATACAGTTGCCATGCATTAGTTTCAGTATATGCAATAGTATCAGGCATCATTGTTAAACAGAGATAGCATCATGCATCAAGCAAACCTTGAAAACGCAGAGATATCATCAAGCATCAGTTGTGTGTTGAAATAGAATCAGTAGATGCAATAAGGCAGAAGGTACAGCAGAGACAGAGCAAGGAAACATTTTGTAAGACGGCTCATGCAGATGAGTGTTGAGCAGGGTTATACTACACCAGATCAGATGCGGAGGGGATGTTCACGATCTCTGCTTGACCTCTGCTTGATCTCTTAATAGCTATTTCTGACCAGCAGGCAATCTGGAACGCTGGCAAAGTAAATACTCTGACATTCTGCGGCAGGAAGGTGAAGGGTGGTGAAGGAGTGATTTAGATGCTGCTACTCCAGTCCTTCCCTCCACGCTCTTTGCTGGCCTCCTTAGGTAAATAATCAGGCAATAAACATGCAGCCTTCTGTTAATTAACCTCTGCAGTTCTCCGTGCGCACACAGTCTGAAGCAGGTATCTCCTCAGGGAAGCTTGACTCGTGGACGGCAGTGAGTTATAGTGACACAGACAGAAGCTCGAAGCTCGAACAGCAGCTTAATTGGACGCCTAATCATCTAGCTCAGGAGTCCGTCTCAGCAGACCAGCGTGCACAGCAGCTCAGCATCGTTACACATTGCTACTCAGAGACACCGCTCTGCTCTGGAGCAGGGAACAGGAAGAGGAAGTGAGGCAGCACCTGACACTACGGGGCGGATCTCACACACACATCTCCAATAAAATTTAGTGGGCTTTCATGCAGCCAACTTTCAGTTGGCTGCATGAAATAGTTTTTTTTTTATTTAAAAAAAACCCTCCCGCAGCCGCCCTGGCGATCTTAATAGAACGCCAGGGTGGTTAATTGCCAACCCTTAGTTTACCCTTTCCATACCGAACGGATCTAGCCTTTAAGTGGAGCTGAACTCTTGCACAGGATAGAAGGAAAACATGGAGGAAGGCACCCAGTATGTATTTAGGAAGTCTAGCCAGTCTAATTCCCTCTCATCTGTGATTAATCACCGGTGTTAATTGATCTCTCAGCTGTCAGCTGGCTGCCTCAGCAGAGCAGCTAATTTGTAAACACAGGATCTTAATACTGTCTGATTCATTAAAGCAGGAAGTAAACACACTGCAGATTTATTGCAGTGTATTTGTCAGTTTTACAAAAAGAAATGTTTTTCTTCAAAGGTTATTTTACTTTTGCTTATCTTTAAAGGGACACTTAAGTCAAACAAAAAAAATGAGTTTTACTCACCTGGGGCTTCCAATAGCCCGCTGCAGCTGACCAGTGCCCTCGCCATCTCCCTCCGATCCTCCTGGCCCCGCCGGCAGCCACTTCCTGTTTTGTTGACAGGAGCTGACAGGCTGGGGACGCGAGTGATTCTTCGCATTCCTGGCCACAATAGCGCCATCTATGCTGCTATAGCATATATCATATACCATATAGCAGCATAGAGGGTGCTAATGTGTCTGGGAACGCGAAGAATCACTCACGTCCCCAGCCTGTCAGCTCTTGTCACCAAAACAGGAAGTGGCTGCTGGCGGGGCCAGGAGGATCGGAGGGAGACAGCGAGGGCACCGGACAGCTGCAGGGGGCTATTGGAAGCCCTCGGTGAGTAAAACTCATTTTTTTTGTTTGACTTAAGTGTCCTTTTAAGAGCAGAGAGGAAGTTCTGCTGTGTGTTCAGGTCTGCTATAAGGTCCAGAGCAGTCCTTTTCAGGGGCGTAGCACTAGGGGTTGCAGAGGTAGCGACCACATCGGGGCCCTTGGGCCAGAGGGGCCCCGGAGGGCCCTCCCTCAACTACAGTATTAGCTCTCTATTGGTCCTGTGCTCATAATAATCACTTCTATAGATATTTTGAATAGTGGTAATCATTAACAAACTGTTCCCCATCCCCTTCTTGCACCTCTGACACTGTAGTTGCCATTGGCAGGATTTGGTGCGCCATATCAATTGTCATGTATAGAGTGCTTGGGGGGGGGGCCCGTTGTAAAACTTGCATCGGGGCCCACAGCTCCTTAGTTACGTCACTGGTCCTTTTCACTGTTTTGCTACATCATTACTGTGATTGGTTCACTGTAATGTCAAGGTCAGGAGCCATTGAAATTGGTTCCTGACCTAGATGCAGAAGCTCTGCTGTCACTGACAGCAGATGTGAGCGGGCTTCAGCAACAGAACAGAAAGTGTGACAAGACTGAGTGACATGGCTGATTGACATCTACGCCCTGGCAAGGATAGCCGCACCCAGACAAGGTGTTAATTTCAGTCATCAAGGTCTGGAAGTGATTAAAGTACTTTTCACTGCTCAAGGGCTCAGCTAGCCCCAGTGAGTGTCTCCTACTGACTGGAAGGTCTGTTGTAATCTTGATTACTGTGATGGGTGAATTACTTTGTTTCTGGCAGCGTGTTGAACATGAGCAGAAGAAAGATGAGGAATATGGCATTCAGGGTAAGAGGTTAAAGGGCAAAGGGGGCACACTAAAGATGATTCTGCAGGAGATCATGCCATCACCTCACGGAACACTGATTATTCCCAGGGTTACCACAGCCATGAAAGCAGAGGCTGCAAAGAAAAGTAAAAAGAGAATCAAGGTGAGCATTTTTGGCAGTAAGTTATTTAGGTTGAAAAAAGACCCACATCCATGGTTTTCACCCCTACAACCCAGGTTTTCACCCCCCCCCCCCTCCTATAAACGCAGATTTAGAATTTGCCATTGCTACTGTATAGGCTAACAAGTGTAGCTTTCAATTTCTGCCCAGTACAGTATACATCATGTGTAACGGCTAGGGCTGTATTATGCTATAAATCTCACATGCAAGCAACTGGTTTTTTTCTTTTCTTTGCAATGCCATGCAGTTTTACAGTGCAGGTACAGATCTGATTCAGTAGCACTTAATGGAAAATTAAAGGCAATAATAAACTGCAAAGGCTTGTTTTTTCATTGTCTTATCACAGATTCCAAATACACAAGTGAAAAATAGGCACTGTAATTTCAATTATCTTACTAGTGTGTCCTTAGCAATTGGCAAAATGCGTGTGATCTGAAAATTAGAGCGATGTGTGTACAGTGTAAACCAGCCTTTCTCAACCTTTTTACCCTGGAGGAACCCTGCAAATAACTTTTGGATCTCAAGGAACCCTGCATTTATTTTGCAGGAGGCGTGGTCTAGGTGAGGCTGTTTATTTCACTACCCCCCTATTATACTGCCTCCTTATCCTAGTGCTTTTTATTAAAGGGCCCATTATTATTTTGAGACATAATTTAGTGCTTATTTGTACAGTACCCCCTATTATAATGTGCTCTATTATACTTCCCCCTCCCCCACCATGCTTGATGGGGGGAGGGGAATGCCAAGGAACCCCTGCAGATTACTGAAGGAGCCCTGGGGGTCCAGGGAACCCTTGTTGAGAAATCCTGGTATAAAACAACCCTTAAGTGACCTGCGCCGCACAGTTTCATTTAAAACCAGAAAGAAAAAAAAAATCTCCACATAAAGGGTGTTCGTATTAAAGGGGGGGGGGTGAATAAATATTACTTACTGTAATTTTTTGGGGAATATAAGATGCTCTGAACTAAAACATGCACCTGGGTTTAGAGGGCAAACAACAAGGGGAAAAATACTAAACCTGGTGCCTCCATGGTCCAGGAGCATCTTGTAGATGTTCTCCCCCCAATTACTGTGTTCCCCTTATACCTCCGGCATCCCAGTTGTCCTCTGTGCCCTGGTTGGTTACCTTGTCCTTGTCTGCCCCTGTGTCTTCCTGTGCCTGATTTCCCCCCTCTGCCCTCTTGTGTCCCCCACTCTGCCCTTGTCTTTCTGTGCCACTTTTGTCCCCCTCATGTCTTCCTGTTCCCTGTTTGTCCACCTCTCTGCCCTCCTGTCACTGCCCATGTATAGTTAAGAACAGTGCAGAAGAGGAGAGGTCTGCAATCGCAATTCATTATAGTGCTCCTACTCGGAGAAGATGTTTACCACATTTACATAAGCAGTCACGGTCTCTGGGAATATATGCCACTTATAATGTTAAATTTAACTGTTGTGGTGTGACGTTGTAGCTTCATTAAGTTTTATTAAAGTTAAATTTCTGTACACTGCATTAACCACTTAACGACCGCCCACTGCACAGGGGCGGTCAGAAAGTGGAAGCCCTAAGGACCGGCTAACGCACAGAGGCGGCGGTCCTTTTAGGGGCATGGGCGGAGCGATCGCATCATCCGTGACACGATCCTCCGCTGGGGATCGATGGCCGGGCACTTAGACTCCAGCCCCCCAACCAATTAGCAGCACCGGCGGGCGGAGGAATACACAAATTCCGCCAATTAAAGTGTATAAGGCACTTTGTTAGGTAACTCCTCGCCTCATGGTCTCTTTGTTCCAGAGACCACCAGCGAGGAGGAAGCACTAGTAAGTATACACCACACTTTTTCCCACACAGCCCCCTGATCTCCCACCCCAGCCTTCAGACCCCCCCCCCATGATCACCCCAGCAGACCCTGCCAGCACCCTTGCACCCCTCTAAACCCCCCCCCCCCGTCACTATCAACACTATCTCCTAGATTAGATCCCCAACTGCCTCCTAATCACCCCTGACCCCCCCTACCTTTAGATCACCCCCAGACTACCCCCCTGTATACTGTATACATCTGTATACAGCTAGCTTACCTCCTGATCCCCTTCTGATCACCTGTCTAACACCTGTCCATCACCCCTCCGCACCCCCACCCATCAGAGCAGTCCCTAACTGCCCCGCGAGGGCAACCGATCATCTGCCCAGACCCTCCCTCGATTACCCTCAGACCCCCCTCCTGATTACATCCCCTGCGCATTGTTTTCATCTGTCCTCCCCAGCAATCACTAACTGATCTTCGATCAGTAACCCCCTGTGTCTGCCTCTCATCAGATCAGGACTCAGTCTGCCCCGTGCAGGCTCCTGATCAACCCCCCACCGCCCTCAAATCGCCCTCAGACCCCCCCTAATGACCTTCCGAGTGCATTGTATTTGACTGTGCTGTGATTGTATTCGATTGTGCTGTAATTGTATTTGATTGTCCCGTGATCTGCTTTGATTGTCCCGTGATTATTTGATTGCCTCTGAGACCCCACTTCCCGCCACCCCCAACCCCACTCTTCCCCCACCACCTCCCGAGTGCATCAGATTTGCTTGTGCTGTGATTGGATTAGATTGCGCTGTAATTGTATTTGATTGTCCCGTGACTGGCTTTGATTGTCCTGTGATTGTTTGATTGCCTCTGAGACCACACTTCCCAACAACCCCCCCCCCCCCCCCACACACACACACCACCACCACCCCCCATCACCTTCCGAGTGCATCAGATTTGATTGTGCGGTGATTGGATTCGATTGTGCTGTAATTTTATTTGATTGTCCTGTGATCGGCTTTGATTGTCTCGTGATTTGATTGCCTCTGAGACCCCACTCACCACCACCTCCAAACTCCCCCACCCCAGATCATCCCCCTGTTACTATCCTAGTGATCTAAAAACAGTGATCAGGGAAAACTGACACTTTTTTAGTATCACTAGTGTTAGCAGTTAGGCCAGTTAGCTAGGCCCCTTTGTTAGGTTCAGTTAGTGCCCAGTCCACTGCACCGCATTCACCGATTAGTCGCCGATTAGCGCCATCACTGTCGCGAATCAGCATTGGTACTATATAGTATCTAGTGATCATTCCTGATCGCAGACAGATCTATAGCAGTACATTAGGGTCACCTTAGTGTAGGCTCCACTACAAATGCAGTGTTTACCCGATCAGGCCTGATCGTTCGCCCGCACTTGCGTTCAGCCGCCCCACTGTAGTAACAGATTTTTTTTTCTGATCACTGCAAAAACACTGTACACTAGCTGTGGTGCTGTAAAGATCATTTTTTTTTTTTTTTTTAATCAAAACTCAGTGACCACAGCTTTCTACCTCTCAAATACTCCCTTTTGCTACGTAGGTGCTCTTTTTTTCTGGGTAGTCTCGGAGGAAAACCCCATAAATTTAGCAGTCCACAATGGCAAGAAGGGGGATTTCCGATTAGGAGGTATACAGGTACATGGACCAGTTGGATGAGAGCGTTTGGGAAGACTCAGCCGACAAATCATCCGGGTCCGAATTTGAACCTGTGGAAAGCAGTGGTTCTCTGACCGAAAGTGATGACGAGGCTTTGGTCCCGGCTAGAACCAGGCATGACGTTAGACCGCAGGTGGCGCAGGAACCGCCTCAAGGGCAGCAGGGCGGTGCTAGCGCTGATGAGAGTTTTCTTGGTGAGGCAGGCACCAGCAGCGCAACATCTCCTGGACTTAGTACCAGTACTTCCGTAGACCCTGGTGAAGTAGTGAGCGCCAGCATGGAAGTTGAAACTGGTACGGTGGCACGTGCAGTAGTACCCCTGTCGCAGCCACCAAGAAGAAGATGGGCCCGTAGTACCCATAGACTCCCAAAGGTGCTGGCAAATCCAGATTGGCAATCCCCTGATTCTGCCGCAACCGTAGTGCCCCCTTTCACCGCCCATTCTGGAGTCCAGGTGGCGACAGCTCATGTAGGAACGGCCCTAGA
The DNA here is from genome assembly GCF_040937935.1 of Hyperolius riggenbachi. Taxonomy (NCBI): domain Eukaryota; kingdom Metazoa; phylum Chordata; class Amphibia; order Anura; family Hyperoliidae; genus Hyperolius; species Hyperolius riggenbachi. The sequence continues at coordinate 274,502 of NW_027152341.1, read as the reverse complement.
CTTTTTGCAGCTGTTCATCACCCAGGTTCTCTTGTACTTAATTGTGGTTGAGACCATCCGTAAAGCCACACAATTCATCACCGAGAACCCGGATAGCAGCTATGCCCAGCCTTTCCAGTGGAAACCAGTCCAAGTTTCCGAACTTAAAATCTTTTTGGCCCTTATCCTTCACTTGGGACTAATGAAACAGAATGTATTGCGGTCGTATTGGTCTACAAACCCAGTACATCATGTTCCCTTGTACCCTGCTGCCATGTCCAGGACACAATTTGAGTCCATCCTGCGCTTCCTGCACTTCAATGACGACAGAACCTGTCATAAAAAAGACCACCCTGCTTATGACCGGCTCCACAAAATTCGGTCCCTCATAGACCACATGTCATCAACATTTGCAGATGTTTATACCACTGAACAGAACATCTGTGTAGACTAGTCCCTCTTACGCTTTACCAGGCACCTTGGCATCAAACAGTATATCCCAAGCAAGCGCGCCCGGTATGGGGTGAAACTGTATAAGCTCTGTGAAAGGGCCACAGGCTATACATGTAGTTTTAGGGTCTATGAGGGAAAAGACTCAAAATTGGAGCCGGTCGGATGCCCTGACTATCTGGGGAGCAGTGGAAAGGTAGTGTGGGACTTGGTGTCACCCTTGTTCTAGAAGGGGTACCATCTTTATGTGGACAACTATTACACAAGTGTGGCCCTCTATCAGCACTTAAAGTTAGAAGGAATCCGATGCTGTGGAACTGCACGGCCTAGTCGCCAGGGCTTCCCCCAACGGCTCATTACCACCAGACTTGAACGGGGCAGAGGGCCGCCTTGCATACTGACGACCTGCTCGCGGTGAAGTGGAGGGACAAGAGGGACGTTTACTTTCTGTCCACCATTCACACAGACACGACTGTCCAAATTCAATAGGCAACTGAGGTCATTAAAAAGCCCCTTGTCCTCCACGAATATAATGTCAACATGGGAGGGGTGGACTTCAATGCCCAGAGGTTAGCGCTCTATTTAATTTCCCGGAAAACAAGACACTAGTATAGGAAAGTGTCTTTGTATCTGATTCAATTGACAGTTTACAACAGCTTTGTTCTCTACAATAAGGCTGGGAGAACTGGATCTTTCCTTCAATTTCAGGAACAGATCGTTCTGGACCTCCTGTATCCAGGAGGTGCCAGCCCCCTCCCCCCCAAATGCAACTAGCCAACTGCATGGAAGGCATTATGCCTATCAGCTTCCGAGTACCCCAGGTCAACGCATCCGAAGAAAATGTCGTGTCTGCAGCAGTGCTAGAAGGACTGACACCAGTTTTTATTGTCCCAAATGTCCTGACCAGCCTGGCTTATGCCTAGGGGAGTGTTTTGAGAGGTACCACGAGCAGGTACACTATTAGAACCTAGGGAACTCAAGACTAGTGTTGGGTGAACAGTGTTCGCCACTGTTCGGGTTCTGCAGAACATCACCCTGTTCGGGTGATGTTCGAGTTCGGCCGAACACCTGATGGTGTTCGGCCAAACTGTTCGGCCATGTGGCCGAACTAAGAGCGCATGGCCGAACGTTACCCGAACGTTCGGCTAGCGCTGTGATAGGCCGAACGGATCACGTGGTTCGGACCCGAACGCGCTCTGATTGGCCGAACGTGTCACGTGGTTCGGGTAAATAAATACCCGATCCACGTCATTTCTCCTCCATTTGTCTGTGGGTTTAGCTTTGGGTAGGCAGGCAGGGTAGTTCTCTCTCCAGCCAGGCTAGCCAGGGTCCCCCGGTCATTGTGTCGCTGCTGGGAATAGTAGTACACCGCTCACCCACACTATATAGCATTGTGTTTACTGCCACTCTGTGTCTCTGCTGGGAACAGTAGTACACCGCTCACCCACCACTGTATAGCATTGTGCTCTGTGTCGCTGCTGGGAACAGTAGTACACCGCTCACCCACCACTGTATAGCATTGTGCTCTGTGTCGCTGCTGGGAACAGTAGTACACCGCTCACCCACCACTGTATAGCATTGTGCTCTGTGTCGCTGCTGGGAATAGTAGTACACCACTCACCCACCACTGTATAGCATTGTGCTCTGTGTCGCTGCTGGGAATAGTAGTACACCGCTCACCCGCCAATGTATAGCATATCTGTACTGCCACTGTACTGCTGCCAGTCAGCGTGTACTTTAAGGATAAGTGAAATGAAGAAGAAATCCTGTGAATGAGGGAGGGGCAAGGGAAGAGGTGTTTCCCCTGATGGTTCACGTACAGGCCACAGTGGAGCACCGAAGAAAACCCACTCAATACCGCCCATGTTGTCCAGGAAATCAACCCTCACAAATCCAAAAGAACAGGACCAGATAATTAATTGGATGACCTCTCAAGCATCCAGCAGTGGGTTAAGCAGCACCAGCACATCACGCGCGAGGTCCGAGTCCTCAGCCAGTTACAAGGAGCCAGTGGGCACAAAGCTGACACAACCGGCAGCGACACCACGCACACAACTGCCAAATAACCAGTCCGAAGAATTTCCTCAGGACACAATGGGGTATTCGCAGGAGCTATTCCCAGCCCAACAAACTTCCACCTTTCAAAGGTCAATGGAACAGCCAGAAATTTTGTGCCCGGATTCACAACCATTTAGTGTGGGAAATGCACCGCGCACTGAAATGCAAGGCGAGTCCGAGGAGGACTTTGAAACCCAAATCCCAGAGCAAGTTGGGCAGGAGGGGTTTCAATTGCAGGAGGTCGGCTGAGAAGATCTGGAAGACTACGTTGGAGTGTGCTGCGCAGAGGTTGTTGTGGGGAGCTCTACTCCACGGCGGCGGCCCACAATCACATATGACGAGTTTGAGGAGATGGAAGAGGAGGAGGGTATGGACAATGTTGACAGAGACCCAGATTTTGTATGTGAAGGAGAACATCGCCGTCGTAGCAGCACAGATGAGTCTGTTGAAGAACCCACTGCTGCACGAGTTCGCCTTGTGCCACAAGGTAGACGGCGCGAAATTTCAGGCACCACAAGCATGGAAGTTCAAGTGAGACGCAAAAGAGGCGTAAACAGAAATCCTCAGCAAGGCAGGTGCTCCAAAGTCTGGCCTTTCTTTGAAGGCTGCAGTGAGGATGGTACCATGGTGATTTGCAAGGTGTGCAAGACCCGCCTGAGCAGGGGGAAACATATTAACAACCTCTCCACCACCAGCATGACCCGCCACATGATATCCAAACATCCCACTCTGTGGCCGCCAGGACAGGGTACCAGCAACACTGCCTCCCTTGGGGTCACCAGACTCACCACCAGACCCTCCTCAGCAGCAGCAGCCGCCCAGCCATTGCGTGGTTCACAACAACATTCACAAACATCAGACGAGGCTGACACTGTCACTTTCCGGAATAGTGCTCTTGAGGTCTCCCAGTCATCAAACACAACAACCAACAGCCGTTCAGTGTGCAGCCCTACGGTTCAGTTGTCTGTCTCGGAGATGCTTGAGCGCAAGAGGAAATTGCCAGCAAATGACCCCCGGGCCGTGGCACTAACAGCCAGCATAGCCAAGCTTCTGGCCTGCGAAATGCTGCCATATCGAGTGGTGGAGACAAACAGCTTCAAGGGCATGATGTCAGTGGCCATCCCACGTTACGTGGTTCCCAGCCGCTACCACTTTGCGCGCTCTGCAGTGCCTGAGTTGCATGAGCACGTGGTCAGCAAAATAACCCGAAGCTTGAAGAATGCCGTTGCCTGCAAGGTTCACCTCACCACTGACACCTGGACGAGTGCGTTCGGCCAGGGTCAATACATCTCCCTTACCGCGCACTGGGTGAACCTGTGGAGCCTGGCAGCGATTCCTCACCTGCTACGGCGCGGGTGTTGCCCACGCCACAAACAGCGGCACCGCCGTCCCTCCCACTGGATAACAACAGCAGCACCTACCTCTCTGACTCCTTCTCCTCCAACGCATCTCAAAGCTGTACCTCATCCGGAAACGCTAACCCAGCAGCAGTAGGATCGTGGAAGCAGTGCAGCACAGCTGTTGGCATGCGTCAGCAAGCGTTGCTGAAGCTGATCTGCCTTGGGGATAAGCAGCACACATGGGAGGAAATTTGGAGGGGAATAAAGGAACAGACGGATTTGTGGCTGGCACCGCTGGACCTGAAACCGGGCATGGTTGTGTGTGATAATGGGAGTAATCTCATTTGCGCTTTAAGGTTGGCTAAGCTGACACACATCCCTTGCCTGGCGCACGTGATGAACCTAGTAGTTCAGCGGTTCCTGAGGACATACCCAGGCGTGGCCGATCTTCTGTTGAAGGTGCGACGAGTGGCCAAACATTGTAGAAATTCCAGTACTGCTTCGGGGGCACTCGCCAAGATGCAGGAGCACTTCAATCTCCCCCACCATCGCTTGCTGTGTGATGTCCCTACGCGCTGGAATTCTACGCTGCACATGCTAGCCCGCTTTTGTGAGCAGAAGAGTGCAGTGGTCCAGTACATGACGGCGAAGTACCGAGGCGCATCCGGACAGCTGCCAAGCTTCTGTGGATCCGATTGGGCCAACATGTTGGACCTCTGCCAAGTCCTCCAAAATTTTGAGCAATCCACGTTGCTTATGAGCAGTGACAACTCTTCAGTCAGCATTACCATACCACTGCTGTGTTTACTGAAGAAGTCAATGTTGAAAATCAAGGAAACAGCTGTCATGATGCAACTGGGGGAATCTGAAGGAGAAAACGATCAGCGTGACGGTACCAACATCAAGCCATCTGCTGGCCCCAGCAGCTATGACGAAGAAGAGGAGGAGGAACAGCTGGAGTTGGAGCAGGAATTTCATGCCACCACTGACGAGGGCCAGAGCGGTGCACATTGGACTTCCACAATTCAGCGCGAATGGTCAGCAGAAGCAGACCAGGAAGAAGGTGACGACTATGATGCATCACAACAACTATCACAACGCTCACAAGAGGATGATGAGGATTCTGGCAGGACTCTGGCACACATGGCTCAATTCATGCTAGACTGCATTGAACGCGACCCACGCATTGTGCGCATTCTGGACAACACCAATTACTGGGTTTATACCCTTCTGGATCCACGGTACAAACACAATGTTCCAAAACTGCTTGTAGAAAGAGTCAGACAGGTCAAAATGGAAGAATACCAGCAGGCCCTTGTGGAGACTTTAGAGAGGAGATTGACATCCTCCCCCTCCTCTAGCCAGTTGTACGCCGACAGACTGACTTCCGCAAACCCAGGACGACCAGGAGGGCAGCAAACAACACAAGCCGCAGCTAGTGCCCAAAAGGGAATGGTATCGGCAGTGTGCTTGGAGTGGGAACATTTTCTGACACCCATGCAGCAGCCCACAGAACAGCAAGCGTGCAGATCCACCTCCAACACCGATCGCCTGGAGAAGATGGTCAAGGACTACATGTCAGATGGCGTAGCTGTGTTGAACAATCCATCTGCACCCTTCAACTATTGGGTATCGAAGCTAGACACCTGGCACGAACTGGCAATGTACGCAATAGAGGTGCTGGCTTGCCCGGCAGTCAGCGTTATGTCGGAACGCTGTTTCAGTGCTGCCGGAGGCATCGTCACAGATCGGCATATCCGCCTCTCCACAGAAAATGCAGACCGTCTGACTCAAATTAAAATGAATCAATCCTGGATTGGAAACGACTATGCAACACTCCTGGACCCCAACCAAGTAACATGAACAATGACCATCTGTGATGGGTTAGCGTTTCCGGTCCCTGTTTATTGAACCTCTTATGTTTATTACATTTATGGCTGCATGGCGGTAAAAAGCATGCTATCCGCACGCTTCTTGTCCTCATGCAAGGCCTGGGTTGTTGTGTCAAAGCGTGGCCTTCTCCTCCTGCGCCTCCTCCTGTTCCATCACGTGTGCTGCTGCTGGGTTAGCGTTGCCGGTCCCTGTTTATGGAACCTCTTATCTTTATTACATTTATGACTGCATGGCGGCAAAATGCATGCTATCTGTGCAAAGAAAAATGACATTTTCCGCATTTAAAAGACAGTTTTTCCTTTGAAACTTTATAAGCTCTTTTTCAAATATTTTTTTTCCTCTTGTACCCACTCCCAAGGTGCACATACACTGCAAATTTGGGGTATGTAGCATGTAAGGAAGCTTTACAAAGCACGAAAGTTCAGGTCCCCATTGACTTCCATTATGTTCGGAGTTCTGCGCGAACACCTGAACATCGCGGCCATGTTCGCCCAAACACTACTCAAGACACAGGAGTCAGCACACAGTGGTATTTCGCACATTGTCCCAGGGGGAGGAGAGGTAAGCTTGAAAACCAAACAAACCGGTAAGCATAAAAGTCAGAAGAAGGATCGGTTTCCATGCTTGATATTGCTCATCTGTGCTGGGTTGGCGATATAAGACGGCATGTTTGAATTTCCCTTGAGTGTGGACACCCCCGGTTTATATGTGATTTACTTTGGGCCTATGGTGATACTTTAATGCAACACAGAGTCATCTATATTGGCAGGAATATTTCTGTATACTACAGGCATAATGCTGTATACTAAAGTTCTGAGGCCCAGTCACATAAGTTGGTGGCTCACCCTGAGTGCAGGGTGGCACGGTGTGTCTCTCTCCTGAGGTTATCACTGCCATTGATGTGGAGGAAGATCTGCCACTGATGTGGAGCAAGGTATGTTTGCCGTTCATTTTTCCTTTCAGCCCAGAGTGCATTACCCGTATACCCAATATAAGGAGTATAGCAGAAACTCCTAATACTGGCCATACATGTAATGATTGCAGAGACCCTAAAATGCCAGGACAGACTGCACAAATGACCCCATTGTGGAAAGAGGACACCCTAAAGTATTCTGTGAGGTGCATGGTGACTGAGTTCATAGAAGATTTTAGTTTTTGTCACAAGTTAGCAGAATTTTTTTTTTTTTTTTACAAAGTGTCATTTTCCGTTAACTTGTGACAAAAAATAAAATTTTCAATGACCTCACCATGAGGGGATCATGGAATACCTTGCTGTGTATTCTTTCCAAAATGGGGTCATTTGTGGGGTTTGTTAACTGTCCTGGCAAGTGTGTGTGTGTGTGGGGGGGGGGTGCTAAAGAGGTGAAAAAGCATCTTAGAACTACACGGGAGGAGTTAGTGAATGACCTCAAATTAGCAGGGACCACAGTCACCAAGAAAACCATTGGAAACACATTACACCACAATGGATTAAAATCCTGCAGGGCTCGCAAGGTCCCCCTGCTCAAGAAGGCACATGTGCAGGCCCGTCTGAAGTTTGCCAATGAACACCTGAATGATTCTGTGAGTGACTGGGAGAAGGTGCTGTGGTCTGATGAGACCAAAATAGAGCTATTTTGCATTAACTCAACTCGCTGTGTTTGGAGGAAGAAAAATGCTGCCTATGACCCCCAAAACACTGTCCCCACCGTCAAGCATGGGGGTGGAAACACTTTGGGGGTGTTTTTCTGCTACAGGCAGAGGCACAGGACAACTTAATCGCATTAACGGCGGAAAATGGACGGAGCCATGTATCGTGAAATCCTGAACGGCAACCTCCTTCCCTCTGCCAGGAAACTGAAAATGGGTCGTGGATGGGTGTTCTAGCACGACAATGACCCAAAACATACAGCAAAGGCAACAAAGGAGTGGCTCAAGAAGAAGCACACTAAGGTCATGGAGTGGCCTAGTCAGTCTCCGGACCTTAATCCAATAGAAAACCTATGGAGGGAGCTCAAGCTCAGAGTTGCACAGAGACAGCCTCGAAACCTTAGGGATTTAGAGATGATCTGCAAAGAGGAGTGGACCAACATTCCGCCTAAAATGTGTGCAAACTTGGTCATCAATTACAAGAAACGTTTGACCTCTGTGCTTGCAAACAAGGGTTTTTCCACTAAGTATTAAGTCTTTTATTGTTATTGGGTTCAAAAACTTTTTTCACTCAATGAAATGCAAATCAGTTGCTATCTTTTATTTAAGGTTATTTTTTCGATTTTCCTTTTGATGTGCTATCTGCCACTGTTAAAATAAACCTACCATTGAAATGATACTGTTGTGAGACTTCATTTCTTTGTCATTGGACAAACTTACAAAATCAGTGAGGGGTCAAATAATTATTTCCTCCACTGTATACTATCCTGGCATTCTAGCCCCTCATGAAACATGACAGGTGGTCAGAAAAGTCAGAGATGCTTCAAAATGGGAAAATTCACTTTTTGCACCATAGTTTGTAAACGCTATAACTTTTACCCAAACCAATAAATATAGGCTGAATGTTTTTTTTTTTTTTATCAAAAACATGTTTGTCCACATTTTTCATGCTGCATGTATACAGAAATTTTACATTATTTGAAAAATGTCAGCACAGAAAGTTAAAAAAATCATTTTTTTGACAACATTCATGTCTCTTTTGATGAATATAATAAAAAGTAAAAATCGCAGCAGCAATCAAATAGCACCAAAAGAAAGCTTTATTAGTGACAAGAAAAGGAGCCAAAATTCATTTAGGTGGTAGGTTGTATGAGCGAGCAATAAACCGTGAAAGCTGCAGTGGTCTGAATGGAAAAAAGGGTCTGGTCCTTAAGGGGGGGTAAAGCCTGCAGTCCTTATGTGGTTAAGACTGTTTGTAGTGCTTGGAAGCCGTGTTCAGCTGCTGAGGTTAAAAGTACCCATATCTGACACCTTTATAAGCTAACGGCTTGAAGATTATGAAATTAATAGTATGAGCATTCACCATCCCCTTTTGATATGTAATCAGAATAGACGGCAGTGGGTATCATATATATATATATGTATACTAATATAGCTCTTTAGAAGATGGCTGCAGCTGCTTGACTCTAGTACTGTAAACGGGCTCATTTAGACCATTAGCTCTTTTCAACAACAAAAGATAAAGCACACAGAAAATAACACACAACCCTCTTTTTTGCTCTCTTACCCCTTCCCCCACCCCCACCCCCACCCAATCCCTTCCTCATCCGGTCATATAAATAGTTAATACAGTATGTTTAGCTTGTTTCTCAGTGTTTTGGGCACCGTGTATAGGTTCTCTCTTGCCTGGCTGCAACCCTATTATTATTAATACTCACTGCACACAAACATAGCTGGTCGCAGGGTGTCTAACATTGATACTGAGACGGCCGATAGCAGGCAGCTAGAAGTAGACTATCGTGCCTAAACGTATACAAGAGGGCAGCTGTGAAAACATATAATAATCAATCCTCTGAAGACTAGGCGGAGAGCTGACAGAGGAGCGCAGGAGAGACGATTTTGTACACCAACTGCACTGCTGGGCTTTGGCCACTGGGTGGTAGTATGACTCTACTTAATTTTACATCCCAACAGCAAGGATGCCTCTACTCTGAAAATGAATATGATCGAGGGAATTCATCCCCGTTTAGTAATGATATTGGTGATGCTCTCCACTCCTTTCTCTGGCAGCTCTCAAAATTGTATACTCTTCTCAGTGAGCTACTAACTTATAATATAAGCCTATAAACAATATGCTAAGCATATGTACCTAGGATTTATGGAGTGCATACTGGTAACTGTCTATATCTTGCTTAAACGATCTTATGAAAAAGACATGTCAGCCGCACCTTGGGCTTAGCACTTCTCCAGAGTAAATACATATGATAACCCTCTGGGGCCGTGGGTGGATTTGGTTCGGTGATGTGGATGGGGGGGGAAGGCGGAGCAACAGCCACATACAAAGTAAGTAACTTTATTCTTCTGCCACTAGGCAGCAAACTGATTCTATAATGAACCTTATTATAAAGCTACATAGCAGTTATCAGTCTCCCACTATGCGTCTAAATGTAACAGCTTTACAAATGATCACGGATAAGGGAGTGGGTATTCTATTCTCACAATATGCTGGCACGGCACTTTTAAAGAAATAAATTCACATAACTAAAAGGCTGTTCCCGGGCTCTCCCTCCGTCTGTTCACTAAACCACAAATTTATTATTTAGGAGATCAGCACACAATCCCGGTCGCCCCCTTACATTTTGTAGGACGACCAGAATACCAAAGAACATCTGCTATTGAACTTCATCATTATTCAACTGGTTCCCTGCCTGCTGAGTAGGACTTCATGGTTCCAGATCTTGTGTTCACCGGAACAAGAAACGGCACTGGGCCCCCCCCCCGCGCGCGCTTCTACGAACTGTAAGCGGTCCACTTGGACCACTGGGGAACAAAGGGAGGGTGCACACCCGATTGTGAAGTTAGGGTCAGTCAGGGTCAGTTTGCAGTACTACTGTTCATCAAGTGTCTGCTCTGAAAATACAGACTTAGGAGAAATTGAAAAAAAACTTGTTACAAGATCTTCCTTGAACTGTTTGTGTGGTATTGAAGATTTTGCTCATCTTTTTCACTGTTACACCCATTAATCTGTCCTTCCATAGTAAAGGCAATTTTCTTGAATGTAATCACTGTTTGTGCATTCTTTTCTGGTTTGCGGAGCTCGAACCACCTGCCTTGCCCTCGGTTTACAAATTGGCGTAGTTAGCAGGATCAAACCGCAAACCAGAATGGATGGTGGCGCACCCATTAGAAGAGAAGGTGCTGAAGGAAAAATGCTAGCAGGGCTGTAATGAGTCAGTTAGTTAGATTTGATGGCAATAACATGTCTGTGAGTGTGTGGGCAGAGCAGATACGAATGGTACAGCGCATGTTTCAGACTACACCAGAGGTATTAGTAGAGTTAGCCATATTGATGTTACAAGGGGATGCCAAGACTACAGTGATATTATGGTCATTAGAACAAAGAAAGACATTTGAGCAAGTGGTCGAGATTCTAGAAACCATTTATGGAGAAACTGCATTGCTGGGGTCCCTGCAGGCCCGATTCTTCCAGGGGGTACAAGGAGAGAATGAAAGTCTTCCCCAATATGCAAATGCCCTACAATGATTGCTCCAAGATATTCAAGGGTAGGAAAAAGGAGGCTCTCCAGCCTTCTGTAGCCCTGATGGGACTCTTCGTGACCAGTTTGTCCTGGGGATCCATGATGGAAGTTTGTCTGTTGCAATGCAGGACTATATACGATGAGAGACCGATGCTAAATTTCATGATGTACAAGTGGAGGCCATCTTACGTGCCAATAGTATGGTCCTTAAACCTCACACTATCATAGGAGTCACTCTGTCGCAGGGAGCAAGCCCCAGTACAGAAGCGGTAGAAAAAGGGACGGTTAAAGAGATACTCACAGTAATGCAGAAATTGCAAGAGCAAATGGAACACCTACAAACCAGTTGTAATGAGAACTCTATGAGAACTGCAGACCTCCAGCAAGCTAGAGAAGGAGTAGGTCGTTCCCACCAAGAATGTCAGAACCCTCCACAGCCCCGTTGGAGGGAAGAGGATCGGACTTACCGAAGGGGTCAGAGTAATCCAGTACAACCCTCAGGAGAGACTGACAGGGCTTACTGAAGGGGCCCTAACCAATGGCCTGAGCACCGGGAGATACGTTGCAGGGAGTGTGGCCGTGTGGGCCATGTTGCTGCTAGATGTCCAGGGCAGCGACGAGTTTATGAGAGACCGCCGTTAAACTGAAGTCCCCTGCTGCTGTAGGGCATGCAGTAGGGGAAACTGAGAGACTGTGAGAGTAAAATGCCCTGATGAAGACCTAATCGCTGCAAGTTCCATAATACAGATGGAATTGGAAGATATTCCGGTTACCGGGATGGTTGATACGGGCCCCCAAGTAACGACCCTGAGTAAAGCCTTATGAAAGGTATTTTCAGTGGCATGTGAAATATGATCCTCATACATTTGTTCGAGTGGTTGCAGCTAATCAGCTACCAGTACCCGTGGTGGGAGTGGCCTGGATGAATGTCAGGTTATGTGGCCAAAATTTAGGCAAGAAAGGTATTGTTGTGGTACAGGAATCACATGAAGCAAAGGTCCCCGTCATCTTGGGGATGAATGTGTTAAAAGAATTGGATCAGATTCTCTTTGAAAAGAGAGGTCATGGTTATTGGAAGGAAACCACCAGCCATTGGCCTACTCAGACAGCATTCCAGCGGCTGGTCCGGACATGTGGCTTGCAGAAAAGTCCAGATGCACAGCGCCCTCTAGCTCAAATTTCGGTCCCTCGACATACAAAGGTTACATTGCCACCCAGTCGAGAGACTATAATGTCCATGCCTGTAGGCACTTGTCGGAAATTGGAAGGTATAGCTGTGTTGATAGAACCACTGCAGACAGTCGAGGGAGGTGTCGATCCGCTAGTAGCCCATTCATTGGCAGTAGTCCGCCATGGGAGAGTACCACTGCGATGTGTGAACACCCAGAACCAGAGTGTAGATCTAGCCCCAGGGAGGCTGCTGGCCAAACTTTATGTGACTCCGGAACAAGTAAGCGAAGTCACTCAGATGCAGATGGAGCCAGCCGAAAGAGATGAATGGACGGTAACTGTGTCCATGGGAGGAGATGGGAGCCCCACCCCTGAATGGAATGGCAGTGCAATTCGGGAGCAGATGAAGGTGGAGACTTCTTCATGCTCTCTGGAACAGATCCAAAAAGTGGATGAACTGTTATGGGAAAATCGCACAGTCTTTGTGCGTCATGCTGAAGACTTTGGATGTACAACAGGAATCTATCATGAGATACCCACCAGAGACACCCCTCCGATCAGAGAACGCTACCGACAAATCCCTCCACAGATGTATCAGGAGGTGAAATAACTGTTGACACAGATGCTGCAGGGTGGGATCATTCAAGTAAGCCCAAGTCCCTGGGCAGCTCCAGTGGTACTGGTAAAGAAAAAAGGATGGGTCCATTCGATTTTGCGTGGACTACCAGAAGCTAAATGCCTCCACTGTATGAGATTCCTACCCCTTACCCCGAATTGAGGAGTCCCTCTCGGCACTAGGGAGAGCACGCTACTTCTCGCTGGACCTTGCTAGTGGGTATTGGCAGGTGCTGATGGCTAAGAAAGATAAGGAGAAGACTGCATTCATCTTACCTATGGGGCTATACGAATTTAACCGGATGCCCTTTGGGCTGACAAATGCACCTGGAATGTTTCAACAATTGATGGAGAAATGTCTTGTTGACTTTATAATGTCATCGAGATAGATGAGAGTGAACTCAAAGTTAGTGTACTCTGCAACTTTTGAAGATCATCTCTATGAGTTGGGACAAGTATTTCAGCGATTGAGAAAACCTGGACTTAAACTGAAACCAAGTAAGTGTCGGCTGTTTCAGTCTGAAATTGATTATCTGGGGCATCATGTATCAGGAGAAGGGGTGAGACCATCGAGGGACAAGATAGCGGCTGTTCAAGACTGGCCGACACAAACTACCCTGCGAGAAGTGATGGCATTCCTTGGAGTGACCGGTTACTTTTGACGTTTTGTTAAGAATTTCTCTAGGATAGCAGCACCACTTAATGCTCTCCTGCGAGGCACATCTGGTGGTCCGAAGAACCTGTCTGTGAAATGGGGACATGAGCAAAAACAAGCCTTCCGAGCATTGAAGGATGCTCTGACAACAGCACCAATCTTGGCGTATGCTGACTATCGCTTGCCCTTTCAGCTATATACAGATGCAAGCCTATATGGTCTTGGAGCGGTGCTTTCTCGGTTTCAGAATGGCCAGGAGCGTGTTATAGCATATGCTAGCCGGTCCTTGCGAGACTGAAAGAAACCCTGAAAATTACAGTTCATTTAAGTTGGAGCTGCTAGCGCTGGTATGGGCCATGACGGAAAATTCTCTGAATATTTAACCGGAGTTGAAGTCCTAGTACTGACTGACAACAACCCACTAGCTCACGTGGAAAATTCTCGGCTCGGGGCTTTAGAGCAGAGGTGGATAGCCCGAATGTCTAAGTTCAATTACCGCATTAAGTACCGGTCCAAGACAGAAAACCAGAATGCTAATGGACTTTCCAGGGTAACTACCCAGCCCCCCACCGGAGATGTGGATCATGAGTTAGAGCATATGAAGATGCCGGATTTCAGCAAATTCTCACAGGCCTTGGTCGCTGATATCCAGTGTGCGGTGGAGGGGATAGAGTTGGCTCCTTTCTTTGGTCCCTCACGACAGGAATGGGCACAGATACAGCAAGCCCATGAGGGGTTGGCGAAAGTGAACGAGTGTTAAAAAAGGCAAGAAGCCCTGTACAGAGGAAAGAGGAAGACTGGCATGTGAAAGGTTATCAGTCCTGAGCCAATGGGAAAAGTTGAAAATGAAAAATGGACTGCTATGCCGGAAAGTTTATCTACCTTTTGAAATCGACATTCAGAATCAAATTGTGGTGCCTAGTGAATTGGCTCAATCCTTAGCTCTTGAGGCTCATACTAAGAATGGACGTTTTGGTCATGAAAAGACCTTCCGCTGGTTGCAGCGACTGATTTATAGTCCTGGTCTCTGTCAAATGGTTGAAGAAGTATGCCGCAGCTGTCAAACTTGTGAGATCCATAAAGCAATGGAACAGAGAGCTTCCCTGCAAACCATAGTGACCCAGGAACCTTTGGAGATCACCATGATAGACTACCTAATGGTGGGCCCATCCAACAGCGGACACCAATATTGCCTGGTAATGGTGGACCACTTTACCAAATTTGCAGTTGTGACTGCCACCAAGGAGCAGACAGCTGAGACGGCCACTCGGGCTCTGTGCCAAGATTTCATCCGAGTGTACGGATGTCCACAACGCATCCACTCCGACCAAGGTGCCTGTTTCGAGGGACATGTAATGAAGGAAGTACAACTTATTTATGGGATAAAGAAGTCACACATGACCCCATACCATCCACAAGGTAATGGGGCCTGTGAACGCTTCAACAGAACTCTGTTACAGATGGTGTGAACTCTGGAAGAGGAAAAGAAATTACAATGGCCTCAGTTTCTGTCCGAGATGGTGTGGGCCTATAACAATCAAGTCCATTCAACAACAGGGTATTCCCCGTACAATCTCCTCTTTGGACGGTCTGGGCGGAGTGTTGGGGAGTTACAATTGAATGACATAGATTTATTCCCTCCAAGAGATCCAACCTCCTGGGTGCGGGCACACCGGCAGAGGCTAGAGACAGTTCATCGATTAGTGCGGCAGCATCTACAAGAGAAGTCCCATCCTGATAGGACCCCGGTGCACA
This sequence comes from Hyperolius riggenbachi, assembly GCF_040937935.1. Lineage (NCBI taxonomy): Eukaryota > Metazoa > Chordata > Amphibia > Anura > Hyperoliidae > Hyperolius > Hyperolius riggenbachi. The sequence continues at coordinate 259,419 of NW_027152341.1, read as the reverse complement.
GCGCTCCATTGCAGCCAGGTGACCTGGTGCTGGTGCTAGTGCTGGGCGTAATGGAAAAAAACTACGCTTACGGATCATTACGCGTAATTTTACGCTATTACGCATTACGGAATTACGCTTACGGCGTAGACATTTATCTACGGTTCATGTCTGTAATTACGCATGGCCCTTACACAATTACGCGTAAGAGTACCGTAATGCAGGTTGTTACGTTATTGCCTTACGCATAATTTCCTACTAGCAATTAATGCGCAAGGCAATGCTCCCAAGCGGAAAAGTTGACGCATGGATCAATGTTCGGTAGCCGCCGACTTTAAGGGTTAATAGGAAAGCCCCCTTAATTGCTGAGAGCCTCAAATTTGGAGAATATATTAAGGAGATCAGAAGGAATAAGAGGAAAAAATTTTTTTCAAAAAGACCTTGTAGTTTGAGAAAATCGATGTTAAAGTTTCAAAGGAAAAATATATACATTTAAAAACCCGCCGACTTTAACGGTTAATAGCAAAGCCTGCTTAAAATTTAGGAACACCAAATTCCCAGGGTATATTAAGGGGATCAGTGGGAATAAGAGGAAAACAATTTTCTCAAAAAGACCTTATAGTTTTTGAGAAAATCGATTAAGTTTCAAGGGCAAAAATGTCTTTTAAATGCGGAAAATGTCAGTTTTTTTTGCACAGGTAACAATAGTGTATTATTTTCATAGATTCCCCCAAATGGGAAGAGTTTTACTTACTTCGTTCTGAGTGTGGGAAATATAAAAAAAACCCGACGTGGGGTCCCCCCTCCCAGACCTCTTTAACCCCTTGTCCCCCATGCAGGCTGGGATAGCCAGAATGCGGAGCACCGGCCGCGTGGGGCTCCGCACCCTGACTATACCAGCCCACATGGTCCATGGATTGGGGGGTCTCGGAAGGGGAGGGGCAGCCAAGCTTTCCCCTCCCCCTCCGAGCCCTTGTCCAATCCAAGGACAAGGGGCTCTTCTCCACCTCCGATGGGCGGCCGCGATTTCCTGGGGGGGTTCATGGTGGCATCTGGGAGTCCCCTTTAAAAACGTTACCACGAAAAAAGTCCTTTAATATTCTTAATTAACCATTAATACTTACCTGTCCCTTTAAATAAATGATCCCTCGCAATAGCCTCGGAAATGTTCTATCAGTTACAATGTAAAAGTTATTACAATGTAACAACTTTGTTACACATTTTAACTACGCCACACCCGACGTCACTTGCCGCTCAGCCGCCGCATACACTTATGCGTCCGTGCAGGACGCTAAGTCCCCGCCGGCTCCCGCTGTCCACCCCGCCCACATCTGTCACCCACATGTGGGTGACATGTGGGTGACATGTGGGAGAGGTGGAGAGGGCAGCGGGAGCCAGCGGGGACTTAGCGTCCTGCACGGACCCGACAGAGCTCTGAGCTATATAGCTCAGAGCTCTCTAAGCATCTTTGAATTTGGGATCCAAGGAGCCCCATTGGTCCTTAGCAGACCAATGGGGTTCCTTCAACCCCATTGGTCTGCTAAGGACCAATGGGGCTCCTTGGAGCCATAATTCAAAGATGCTTAGAGAGCTCTGAGCTATATAGCTCAGAGCTCTGTCGGGTCCGCGCAGGACGCTAAGTCCTCGCCGACTCCCACTGCCCTCCCCGCCTCTCCCACATGTCAACCACAGCGGGAGCCGGCGGGGACTTAGCGTCCTGCACGTACGCGTAAGTGTATGCGGCGGCTGAGCGGCGAGTGACGTCGGGTGCGGCGTAGTTACAATGTAACAAAGTTGTTACATTGTAATAACTTTGTTACATTGTAACTGATAGAACATTTCCGAGGCTATTGCAAGGGATCATTTATTTAAAAGGGACAGGTAAGTATTAATGGTTAATTAAGAATATTAAAGGACTTTTTTCGTGGTTATGTTTTTTGTTCAATTAAAATACTTTTTCTAAGTGTTTGTGTGTTTATTTACTTTTAACTCTTAAAGGAAATGGGTAAGAGGTACAAGTACCCCTATACTCATTTCTCCTGGGTGGGGGGGTGGGCATCTGGGGGACCCCTTTTTAAAGGGGACTCCCAGATGCCACCATGAACCCCCCCCAGGAAATCGCGGCCTCCACCTCCACCGCCCATCGGAGGTGGAGAAGAGCCCCTTGTCCTTGGATTGGACAAAGGGCTCAAAGGGGAGGGGAAAGCTTGGCTGCCCCTCCCCTTCTGAGACCCCCCCAATCCATGGACCATGCGGGCTGGTATAGTCAGGGTGCGGAGCCCCACGCGGCCGGTGCTCCGCATTCTGGCTATCCCAGCCTGCATGGGGACAAGGGGTTAAAGAGGTCTGGGAGGGGGGATCCCACGTCATTTTTTTTTATATTTCCCACACTCAGAACAAAGTAAGTAAAACTCTTCCCACTTGGGGGAATCTATGAAAATAATACACTATTGTTACCTGTGCAAAAAAAACTGACATTTTCCGCATTTAAAAGACATTTTTGCCCTTGAAACTTAAAAATCGATTTTCTCAAAAACTATAAGGTCTTTTTGAAAAACAATTTTCCTCTTATTCCCACTGATCCCCTTAAAATACCCTGGGAATTTGGTGTTCCTAAATTTTAAGCAGGCTTTGCTATTATATATCAAATTACAGACACAACAAATGAGTCCAAATAGGGACCACAGACCGCAATATGTAAAAGTATGAAGACCACACCTAGTGGACAAGCGTCCAAAGATACCGCCGACAAGGCTTTGCTATTAACCGTTAAAGTCGGCGAGTTTTTAAATGTATATATTTTTCCTTTGAAAATTTAACATGACATTTTCTCAAAAACTATAAGGTCTTTTTGAAAAAAAATTTGTTTCCTATTATTCCTTCTGATCTCCTTAATATATTCTCCAAATTTGAGGCTCTCAGCAATTAAGGGGGCTTTGCTATTAACCCTTAAAGTCGGCGGCTTTTTTATATTATACGGGAGCGTAATATTACGCGATTACGGCAGACTGATTAATTTCAATAGGAGTTTACTGTCTTACGCGTAATTTGTTACACGTAATAACGTAACCTACGGTCTACGCGTAATTAATTACGTGTAATGCCGTAACCTTACACGTAACGCTTACGGTGCATTTGTAGTGAATTACGATGCGTAATTACGCTAATGCGTAATTTCGGCCCAGCACTGGCTGGTGCGTGTCAAGAAGCCTCATAGAAAATTGGAAGGCAAATGGGAGGCTGTGCCATATCGTGTGGTTAGCTACAAGTATGATGATGGCCCATGGCTGCAACACCCCAGAGCACACCAGCAGGCCTCAGACATACCACTAGACCGAATGCAGGTATCCCCCCAGCGTGGTATGCACAAAATGAGTTTGTTTGGCCTGCTATGCAACGATCTGTTACCACACTGCCTCAGTCATTGACAGGGACTGCCAATATTAAAAGGGGGGGGGGGATGTGGAGATATATTGGGGTGCTGATGATGTTAGGAATAAAGGAACATATTCGTTCATTTTTCTGCCTCTGTTCCGTGTAGGTCTGCCAGAAGGGAGCTGTTACCTTGAGTTGCTTGGGGCAAGGAAATGGGTGATCGTCTTGACCATATGAGGTGCTTTGAGTCTGTATGCAGTTCCTCTGAGAGTGCTAATGGGATTATCTGCCTGACTGAACTCAGGAGACGGCCCATTGTCTCAATACACAAAGCCAGAGGACCAGAGTCTGGAGACTAACACAGGAACGTTTGAAATGTACATGACAGGCTATTAGAAATGGGTGAAGTCCTGTTGATACCATTTTTTACCTGTGGAAATTAAATCATTAGTGGAGGTGCTATAGTACCCTTTTCATGTATGTGGATCTCTGGAAATCCCATTTATGTCTGAGAACTGAGACAGGAAAAAGCCTTAATCAAGTTTTCACCTGGAGTTGAAAGGCTCACTTCACAATCTTTGATGTATGGACTTTTACCTGGAAATGGAATATGTCTGAGATTTAATTAAAACCTAGTTCCTCCCCTCCCCAAGGAAGTTGCAGCCTCCAGGCGTAGCTCAGAGTATAAAAAGCAGAGGCAGATGCCTAGTGACTATCTTCTCTCGGAGGTAGTGAATAGCTAGGGATGATCTCGACTCCTGGTCGAAACGGCGTCCTCCCGTCAAACAACGTTCTAACCTAAGCTGGTAACATTCTTTTTTCCCCCGTTTATTTTTACGCAAATATCCGTGTGTGTTATCTTTGTAACTTATCTTGTAACTATTTTTACTTTGTTTTTTTGTAATCTTTTTGTATATATTAAGTTCTGCACTGTTCTATGTTTTTCTGGAATATTAAATTATTATTTAATAAGCTTGACTTCTGCCGTACTAAACTAACACTCATAGCCTAGAAGAGACTGAAGTGTAACCGTGTATAAGTTCATGCCTAATTGTACGCTTGAGCAACACTACCGTATGAAATTGTAATTGCATTGTGTGTGGGGGCGTTTGTCATACGTTGGCCTAAGCGCGCAGCTGACCCAACGTACGAACAACGCCAGTGCGAGTAGCGACAGCAGAGTGGCTAACAGTATCGTTCGGAACGACTGTTAGTGGGTCTTTGCTTCACGACAGTGTAAGATTGCAACTGTGTGCGTGTGGGTGCGTGGCGTTCCCGTATTTGGCCTAAGCGCAAAGCTGACCCAAATACGAAAACGCGGAGTGCGCGCTGAGGACTCTACAGCAGAGTGGAAGTGTCTAGCAAACCGCTAGTGGTGGCAGTGAGAGGGGTTCTGAGGGGTCCCAGCCTTGTTTTAGCTTGACTAAGGCTGCTTCCCCTCTCAGTCTGGTCAAACCCGCAGTCGGGAACCGTATACGCAGGCGTGCCGCGGGCCGGTTCCTGACAGGGGATATGTAAGAAACAGTTATATAATTCTGTAAAGTTTATTTACCCCGTTTAAATTGTGTTGAAATGCAAGGTAAATGTGTTTCTGTATTACTTTGATTATGACCCTTTAAGAGATCAGCTTAAGGTTGAAGGGACACACCCCTGGGAGTGTAGGAGAGAGAGAGAGAGAGAGAATATGAAAAGACTGTGCATTCAGAGGTGCTACACTGAAATAGACTGTGTGAAGTTGCTGATCAGAGAGAGGCCTTAGTATAAAGACTGTGCATTCAGAGGAGCTACACTGAAAAGGACTGTGCAATGGCTGATTAGAGAGAGAACTGTGTGGATTGCGGTACCAGACAGTGACTGTAGAATCCCGGATTAGATCATACCTCTGTACACACATTTTGTAGGATGACCAGAATACCAAAGAACATTTGCTATTGAACTTCATCATTATTCAACTGGTTCCCTGCCTGCTGAGTAGGACTTCATGGTTCCAGATCTTGTGTTCACCGGAACAAGAAACAGCACTGGGCCCCACCGCACGCTTCTAAGAACTGTAAGCGGTCCACTTGGACCACTGGGGAACAAAAGGGAGGGTGTGCACCCGATTGTGAAGTTAGGGTCAGTCAGGGTCAGTTTGCAGTACTGTTGTTCATCAAGTGTCTGCACTGAAAATACAGACTTAGGAGAAATTGAAAAAAAACTTGTTACAGGATATTGAACTGTTTGTGTTATATTGAACATTTTGCTTATCTTTATTACTGATACACCCATTAATCTGTCCTTCCATAGTAAAGGCAATTTTCTTGAATTTAATCACTGTTTGCGCATTATTTTCTGGTTTGCGGAGCTCAAACCACCTGCCTTGCCCTCGGTTTACAGAAGATCGAAGGAAACTTAGTAATTGGTAATAGAACAATGCGTCACAATGCTAATGACTGGAATGTTCATGATGTGTGCTAAAGCTGTGCCTTCATCTTTATCCAGAAAATCAATCAAAGAGCGAGCTCATCCAAATGCTGGTGCAGAAGGGGTATGGCTCAGAACCTACTAAAACCTGGAAACAAGAACAAGAAAAGGTATACATATGTAAAATGTGTACAGAAAGTCCCCTACCTACAGACAACTTGTTAGTTTCATACGGACAGTTGTCTTCGTGTATAAAATGTACTGTTTTGTTACATGTAGTATTGTATAAACTGTTGTAAGTAGTTTTGCATGGTAAAGGCACATTAAAAAACAAAAAACGAAAATGTCTTATACCTTATGTCCATGTCCAGAGTTATGCGAAAGTCATTTATCTACATTTCACTATGTATAACACTGGACTTGACTTACAACTTGTACCGACTTGTCATTAGCCTAATACAGGAAGGGCGTGTCCTTTACCAGGAAAGGCACTTTTGCATAACCATGATGCCCCCAAAGCTATTAGGAATAACCCTTTTTCTTCTCTACCCCACCGTTGATGAGAAGCTGAGACCTGCAGCATTGTGACCCCAGTATTGTGGCCATTTTTTTTCTTAAACAAAACTGCAAAAAAGGTAAAGGAGCATTGTTAAGCAACGCTATCTGATCAGTATAGCCATCTGGATCAGGTAATATGTTTGTTTTTTCAGTTTTTTTCTTCTAGAAATAGGCCAGCTCAGGCAGCCCCTACTTACAAGGATTCCTAATTTATCTGTGGTGTATTCTCTGCATAGATGTGTACACCACCTTTCTTACCAGAATTGCTATGCTCAGAACATAGATAGCTTTCATTCTCCTAAAATTTCCCCCCAAAGTGGGAGTATCGGGGGCATGGCCAAGATGGCGTGCTAGGCAGACGCGGGTCCCGTGAGCTCTGCTGCCTGGCTAGTTCAATCTACTTTCATCCAAGTCTCTGCTAACCCTAAAGTGCATTTCTGGGTGACGAAAAGCAGCCCCATCATCCTGGAGACTTGGTGGGATCCTCCTTTACTACCTCCGGACGGAGCAAGCTCTACAGATCTGAGCTACCAGGCAGACGTAGCAGGTCCCTCCCACCTGCAGAGATCCCCACGCCGCTTAACTCCCTACGGAGACATGGGAAACAAAAAAGGGGACAAAAAGGACAAGTCGGAAGGAGGAACATTATCTGATAGAACTCAGCGTTCACCGCATGTTCCAAAACACAAAACAAAAGAATCCACCATGGAAGATCCGGACGCCATGTCTGACCACGTGGAAGACTGTGCAGCTTCCTACCACCGCGGAGTTGATGGAGGCGATTAAGACCTGTCAGTCGGCACTGACCACCAAAATTTATTACATAGAAGCTAAATTCAGCCTTCTGCATCAGGATGGGTATGACATATGAGAGGGGAATAGGAGATGTCCCTTAACACACTGGTATGTTTACTTTTGTGCGATTTTAACAATACAGATTCTCTTTAAATGGACTGTAATTACAGAGAGAGAGAGAGAGAGAGAGAGAGAGAGAGAGAGAGAGATATGAAATATTATATTTGGATAAAGTTTAATTGACAAGGATCCTGTTGATTAGACTTATGTCTGAGGTTATTAAGTTAGTGGAAGTAATCTCCCATTTGGAAATATTGGAAGGTGAACTAGGAATTTATGGAGATGCGGTATTGCTTCTAGTATAGTACAAAAACCTTTGGTCATCATTTCTCTGTCTTAAAAGTTGTTTAAAGGAGAAGCATATGCCACTACAACCCCCATAGTAACATGAGATACTTTCTCCCCCACAAGGTAGCCAAGCCATCTGGCTTCTATTATTGAGAGTTGGGGGTAGGGAAATTCCTTTGGCCAAGACTGGTCAAAGCAGCTATTGAAATGCTCTTCTGAACGGCTGAATAGGGTTTACATAAGAAATCTAACAAGACTATTTGTATAATAATTATAGTATCTTTAGAATAGTGAGTTATATGTAAGAACATATATAGGGTTATTAATGAGTAGATAGATTTTAATATTAATGAGTACATTTGTTTAGTGTATAAGTTTATATGTGTTAGCAGATAGAACTAAGTATCATTTGAATCAACCAATCGGAAGGCAGCTTGGAATCTGAGACGTCATAAGCAGTGGTGCTCAGCAGAGCTCGAATATTCGAATAGCTCGAATATTCAAGCTCTTTTTCAGCTATTCGAGCTCGGTATTCGAGCTCCGAATAGCTGCAGCTATTCGAATGGGCTATTCGAGTAAACGCGAATAGCCCATTCACTATTCGAGCTATTCGAGCAAACGGCGCTATTCGAGCTCGAATACCGAGCTCGAATAGCGTCATAGCCCAGATTGATGTCCTTAGAGCCAATCAGAGGGCTCCCAGGCCCTCTGACGGCAGCCAATCACAGAGGGGGACCCTGGCCAGCCCCTACCCTATAAATAGCGGCCGCCATGTTCCGTTTCTCCGTCCTTGCCTGAGACTCGCATAGAGAGCGAGTTGCTCCTTTGTGCTTTGGCTTAGCAAGAGCTCTATTGTGGTCATTTACCTAGCGTTTTTGCTCACATACACCTCCTATACACACCTATATTGTTGTTAGTTAGATAGACATTGTATTTTAGTTAGTAGCTTTTGTGTTACATAGAGAGAGACTCAGACAGCTGCTGCAGGCTTACAGCTTTAGGCCTCAGGGCCTTGCCTGTGTGGGCAGCTGTCCTCCTGTCCTCTGTTAGTTTATTTCTCATTAGTATTTAGACAGTATTAGATAGTATTAGACAGTATTTCTGCTGTCCTATACTACTTAGTTATTGTATTTTGTATTGTAGTTATATACTGTAACTGTACTAGGACACTCACTGACTGTCACTGTTCATAGGCTAGCTCCTGCGTGTGCTTGCACTCACTGTCTGTGTAGTACACACACTATTTCCTTCTGAATAGTTATATACTGTAACTGTACTAGGACACTCACTGACTGTCACTGTTCATAGGCTAGCTCCTGCGTGTGCTTGCACTCACTGTCTGTGTAGTACACACACTCTATTTCCTTCTGAATAGTTATATACTGTAACTGTACTAGGACACTCACTGACTGTCACTGTTCATAGGCTAGCTCCTGCGTGTGCTTGCACTCACTGTCTGTGTAGTACACACACTATTTCCTTCTGAATAGTTATATACTGTAACTGTACTAGGACACTCACTGTCACTGTTCATAGGCTACTAGCTCCTGCGTGTGTGTGTGCACTCACTGTCTGTGTACTGTACACACACTCTATTTCCTTCTGATTACTGATTGATTATTGTAAATTCTACTTCCTGACAGTTACTACTTACTTACTGTAGTAGGGACACTCACTCACTCTCTGTTCATAGGCCAGCTCCTGCGCGTGTTTGCGCGTGCGTGCACTCACTGTCTGTAGTGTACACACACTCTATTTCCTTGTGATTACTACTGATTATTGTAACTGCTAGTTGTACTTCCTGACTGTTACTACTTACTTACTGTACTAGGGAGTCGGGACACTCACTCAGTCACCTCACCCACCAACCCACTCCATTAAAGTACCCCACTTTTCACCCGCCCTTTTCAAAAACTTTTGTGTTTATGCCCAAAACATCGAAGATGTCTGGAAGTGGCAGCCAGCGCGGTTTGGGCAAGGGGAAGGGCAGCAAGGGAATCAGGAGGAGAGGGAGCAGCATTGTGGCAAGCCGCGGGCGCGCCACCATGCACAGTTCCGCAGCAGCAGCGTCAGTGGCTAACATTCCTCCCATAGCCACTGGCCGTGGACGCCTTGGGCGCCGCCCAGCAGGAGCATCTGCAACTCACGCTGCAGAGACACAGCAGCAGCGTGTAGCACCTGCTCCGATTTTCCTCCAGCCGGGTCGGAAACGTCCCATTGAGGAAAAGGATGCAGACACTGTGGTGCAACTGATGACGGAGGATGAGCAGCCCGCCATCAGCTCTGCATCCGAGGCCTCCACCCTCACCACCACCACCTCCCCTGTTCGCAGCAGCCGCCCAGCAGGGCCTGGGGAGGAGGCCAGTTCACCGTCACTCGCGGACCTGTCATTCAGCAGTCTTTTGACCCCAGGCATCATGAGTAAATTGTCTGCTGTTGTTGGCGATCTTGAGGAGGAGATGCTGATGGGCACTTTGGGGGATGAGGGATTGGACAGCAAGACTGTGGCGACAGTCAAGCAGCCCATCCATGCATCAGGAGAGGAGTTTGGGGGTCATCATCCCAGCAGGACATGTTTCAGGAGGGGGAGGATGATTATGACACGGTGACAGACAGACTGGGTGCCACCACCTCCAGGGGATGTCGTCCTCAGCAGCTCTGAGGAGGAGGAGGATGCGCTTGTGGGCCTTGCAAGGAGGCGCATCATTGCAAGCATTGGCAGCAGTAGGCAGGTCCCACAGCCTGCTGGTGTCTCAGGCTCAGCAGCAGCAGCAGCAGCATCTGCCAGTACCACCACCAGCCGCACCCAAGCCCCCCCCCCCCCCCCCCAACCACCACAGGGAGACAGGCAGCAGCGGTTCCATGCCGTAGGGGGTCGTTTTTGTCACCAATCTGGCGTTTTTTCACCATGCCCACAGTGTACAGCAAGTACGCCACTTGCAACCACTGTCAGCGGAAGTTGAGCAGAGGTGCAGACCCCTTAAAGTTCAGCACCAGCTCGCTCATCAACCACCTTGCTGCAAAACATTTCCACCAGCATGAGGAGTTCCAGAGGCTGAAGGCATCTGGTGCTGGCAGTGGCACCACACCCATCACTGCACAGCCTTCAGCAGCAGCAGCAGCAGCAGCAGCAACAGCAGCCACCCGCCCTCCTGCTCCTCCAGCAGCACCAGCAGGAGTGCAGAAACGCACTGCTCCTCCCCCCTCTGCAACTCCTGCCGCCGACACTGAGGCCTGTTTTGGCAGCCAGTCCTCAGTGGCCTCCTCTGCTGTGTCTGCTGATTCCCGTGCCAGCAAAAGGCCACGCCAGAGCCTTTTGAGCGAGTCCTTCCAGGGGGTGGTTAGGGCTCTGCCTCCCAGCAGCCGTCACGTGCGGCAGCTGAACGGCTTGCTGGCACGGGCCATGTGCTCCCAACTCCTGCCGTACACGCTTGTGCAGGAGGGGAGCGACATGCGTGCGCTGCTTGCTTGCGCAGCCCCAGACTGGCAGCTCCCCAGCAGACACTTCTTCGCCCGCAAGGCCATTCCTGCACTGCACCGCTTTGTGATGGCCAATGTGGAGCGAGGGCTGGAGCACGCGGTTGGTGAAAGGATCCACGTCACCATGGACTCCTGGAGCAGCCGCTTCGGGACAGGCCGCTACCTGTCCTTCACTGTCCACTGGGTCAGCTTGGTGGAAGGGGGTGAGGATGGGAGAGCAGCAGCGGGCACAGCAGCAGCAGCAACACAGTGGGTGGTGCCCCCCCGCAGGGTCAGGGGAACTGCAGCAGGTTCCTCCGATCCTCTGCCATCCTCCGGCACACCTGGCCAAACCACCTGCCTCAGCAGCAGCGTGAAGGTCCGCCACTGCCAAGCGCTGCTGCACTTGGTCAGCCTTAGGAAGACCAAGCTGACGGCAACCCATGTGTTGGCCAAACTCTAGGAGCAGGAGAGGATTTGGCTGACCCCCAGAGGCCTCAGAGTCGGAGAGGTGGTGGCCGACAATGGGGCCAATCTGGTTGCTGCAATAGACAGGGGAAACCTGACCCACATCCCCTGTCTTGCCCACGTGCTGAACCTGGTGGTGCAAAAGTTCTTGCGCACCTACCAGGGGATGGGCGAACTGCTGGAAACGGCAAGGAACGTTGTGCGTCACTTCCGGCGCTCGGCTGCAGCCTGTGCGAGCCTGGAAGACGTGCAAAAGGAGCTGGAGCTGCCACGCCATCGGCTGATCCTTGACGTTCCGACTCGCTGGAACTCCACCCTGGCGATGTTGGAGCGTCTGGTTGAACAGAAGCACGCTGTCAACCAGTACCTTGCCCTGGCCACTGTTTCCGCCGCTCAGAGAAGGGACAAGACCAGCAACATCCCGTCCATCATCCCCGATGATGACTGGAGGCACATGCAGCATGTGTGCTTAGTGCTGGCTCCCTTTCTGCAGGCCACTAACATGGTGAGCAGGGACCATGCTATGGTCTGCGAGTGAGTGCCCCTGGTTTGTCTGCTGAACAGGGCCCTTGATGCTTTGCTGGAACAGGGAGCGGCAGCCTTGGACCAGCAGGAGCGGCAAGCAGCTGCACAGTCCACCTCTGAGGGGGAGGAGGAGGAGGACTTGGTGGAGGTCCCTGACCTTGCTGCTGATAAGGGGGATCAGCACAGCGCAGCTGAGTTGGTGCGGGGGTGGAGAGAGGATGAGGCGGCAGAGGAGGAGGATGAGGAGGACAGCACTGCCGTCGATGTGCCAGCACACGTGGCCCGCCTCTTCCCAATGGCAGTGCACATGCTGGCGTGCCTGCGCAAGGATCCCAGGGTGATCCAGATGAAGCAGAGGGAGGACATCTGGATCAGCATGATGTTGGACCCACGCCTCAAGGGGTAGTTGAGCCAGTTCCTGCCGCCTGCAGGAGGAGACCCAGCGCAACAAATAAGGAGCTTGCAGCAGGCCCTTGAGCGCTTGGAGGAAGCCTTCCCCCAGCCTTCCACCCCCACTGTCCAGCAGCCAGCACAGAGGCAGCAGCAGGTGCCTGCATCCAGCAGCAAGCACCCCACAGACCTGCTGTCTCTCAGCCACGAGCTCTACAGGACTGTAGAGGCTCCGGCAGCAGTGACTAGAGAGGAGGTGCATGATGCAGCAGCATCCTCCTCCAGTCACAGCCAGCGCCTGACCCGCATGGTGGCTGACTACATGGGGTCCTACAGCGGGCTTGACAGCGATGCCCCTGTTGATCCCATGGAGTATTGGGTCAAGCGCCTGGAGATCTGGAGCGAGCTGGCGCAGTACGCCCTGGAAGTGCTGTCCTGCCCCCCTTCCAGCGTGCTGTCCGAGCGCTGCTTCAGTGCAGCTGGTGGCGTGGTCACCGAGAAACGCTCACGTCTGTCTCACAAGTCTGTGGACAGACTGACGTTTCTCAAGATGAACCAGGCGTGGGTGGAAGGCGAGTTCCTGGCCCCTGTTGGCGAGAGGGGGACATGAACTGGCTAAGAACCATCGTTAATGTGCCTTACCACCCTTTACCACCTCCTGGCTCCTGCTCGCTAAGCCAGCCTGGTTCAGTTTGACTATTACGTCGCCTGCAGCCACACATTTTACACCTACAGTGGGCTGCTGTGTACTGCCCTTCTGCTGTCTGTCTGTGTTTCCCACTGCCAGGGTACACAGAATTACATTCTGCTGCCACTCTGCCACCAGCTATTACGTCAAACAATAGCTATATATCTGTGTAATTGGTTGTACAAACAAAACCAAAAAACCATAAAAAAAAAAAAAAAAAAGGTTTAATTTTTCTGAGGTGCCCGGGTTGAAAACTGTGTTGTCCCAGTTGTGTATTGGACACGATGTGGGCTGCACGACCGCTGTCTGGGACCTCCTGTTGTGTTTATTTACAGCCCTGGTATCACCGCTAGGTACCAGGGCTATTATGTCACGCTGCCTGCCTCATTGACTGCCTGCTGCCACACACTCATCCTCCTCCTCCTGCTGCTGAATTTACCTCCTGCTGTCTGTGTGTTTCCACTGCCAGGGAGCACATACAATGGCGCTTCCAACATGCGTGCGCCACCAACTATTTGTTACGCTCAAAAATAGCTGCATTTCTGTAAAAAAAAAATTTGAAAAGAGAAATAAGTGAAGAAGAAGACGATATAGAAGAAGATGAAGATGATGAAGAAGAAGATGAAGATGATGAAGAAGAAGATGAAGATGAAGATGAAGAAGATGAAGATGAAGATGAAGATGAAGATGAAGATGAAGATGAAGAAGATGATGAAGATGATGAAGAAGAAGAAGATGATGAAGATGAAGATGAAGATGAAGATGAAGAAGAAGATGAAGAAGAAGATGAAGAAGAAGATGAAGAAGAAGATGAAGAAGAAGAAGAAGATGAAGAAGATGAAGAAGAAGATGAAGAAGAAGATGAAGAAGAAGATGAAGAAGATGAAGATGAAGAAGATGAAGATGAAGATGAAGAAGAAGTATATACAGTACTGAACAAAATTCTGGACACAACTTCTCTTTTCACCTTTTTTTTTTTAAAGGAACATCCCCACATAATCACTTGCTGTTACTTGGAAAAAAAAATGTTTCTTGCATCATTCACCCTCAAAACAAGTGTTGGAAGCTATTTAAGGCCAATTCGAATAGTCAGCTCGAATAATGAGCTCGAATACCGACTCGAATAGTGAGCTCGAAGTCCGAGGTCGAATCGAATAGTAAAAATTATTCGACTCGAATATTCGTCTGACCTCGAATAATTTACTATTCGAATTCGACCAAACTCGAATTTTAAAAAGGGGTATTTGAGCACCACTAGTCATAAGCTAAGTTGTTATTTAAATGAAGAAGGAGGGGGGGTTGGGGGTCTCTCACACACGCTGGACATTCACAGATGGACTTTAGACTGATGCACACATATCTAAGTCCTGCTATTCTCACAGACATTTCAAAACAAAGAAACTTTAATTCTTATTTTATTTAAGATCTTTAATAACTTCATTTTACTTAGAAGATTTATACTATGGACTTTGTATATTTATAAACTGAAATAATAAACCTCATTGAAAGGTGATTTTTGTTCAACGCCTATCTGGAGAACAAAGACATTTGCTTGAAATTTTCATAAAAGCTTCTATTATTACATATTGGCGAGCCAACAACGGAGTTGGAAAACGATATTTTCACTTTCATCACGGGGGAAGATTGATATTTGGAAGAATTTTTATTCATTTTTTAACCTTGATTTTGGCGGGAAAAAAATCTTCCTATCTCTGAAAGTGTTGGAGGTTTTCCAAGAGAATCTACTGAGGCTTAAAGTGACGGTCGCAGAGGAGTGACGTTTTTCCAGAGGCGGTTGAGAACTCCACCGACTAGAGTCTGATAAGTATGGATTTTATTAATTTTTCCGCAGAGAAGAGTGATTTGATGTTTAAGGATTTAGGGACATGTACTAAAGATTCTGAGTTGTGGATTTCTATGTATAGCCAATGCATGGCTGCTATTAAGAAATAGATTCTTCTAGATTTACTTTGTGTAAAATTAAAAAGAAGACAAAAAATGTAATGAAGTTAGTACAGATGTTCAATTCTTTGATTATTGGTGAGGCAAATGAGTCACATGTTACCACAGACGTGCAATCTGCATCTCAGATTTGTGCGGTTCAGCAGGAGTCAGAGGGCTGTCCAAATTGTGACATTTTAGCAGCATACTTAGAAGAATTGGAGAAGCAATTAGAATTTAGGACACAGCAAATGCTAGAAATGCAGAGAAAAAATTTAATTTCCGTGGTAACAAAATCTGGGACAGATACAGACACCACAGGTTCTCCATTAAGGGCTCCACCTAGTGGTTGTCCTAGTAAACAGCATGTATTTCCAGATCCACTGACATGTGTTGAGGGTGACAGCAGCATGAACGCTGAAAATAAAGAGGATGAAGAAGAAGAAGAAGAAGAAGCACTTACGCCCAGGGAACTAATTAAAAAAGAAATGCTAGATAGAGCTAGAAAATTAAAATTAAAAATACATGATCAGTTGATGAAGATATTTAAGATGCTTCCACCTTTTAATAAAAGTTTGGATGCCGTTGAATTGATTACAATATTTGAAGATTTCAATTACAGAAAAACACTGTTCTGTTTGTGGTTACCTAGTCACATGAGTAAACATTTAGAACCAAGTGTTATTTTATCAGCTGGAGGTGACGAAAGACACCACACTGAGGACGATAGACTAAGACAGTTATTAAAGTTCATGACAGGAGATGAAGTTCCAAATTTGGATTTGTTAGAGTCATTAAAGGCTACTCTTGAAACTGATCCTTTTGAGTTCAAACAGAAATTCTTAAAGATATATAACATGTTTACAGTAGAGGATGAGTCAGATTCGGCTTTAAAAAAAGCTTTTGTTAAGAAATTTCAGTATTTGGATCCTATCTCAGCTACTATCGCTGTAGAAAAAGAGAATCTGAATCAAATAGCTGCGTTCATTGACAAAATTCGCAGGCAGATCAGAACTAAGAATATCAAAGCTAAAATTTCTGCTAATAAAAATGTTGAAATGCAGGGAGGAGACTTGGGTAAGGTCTCTTTTACAAAACCAGCTGATGCTGCCCCCTGCAGGAATGAGAAGGAGAAGCAGGCATACAAGAGATCTCCAATGGTTTGTTATTATTGCAATAAGCCTGGACACACTAAATGGAAAGGTTATAGGCTTTTGAATGATGTGCAAATGAGGAAGAATTTTGGCAAAGAAAATGGATTGGTCAATTTTCAATCCAAACCTTCTGCACCAGCTGCAGAGGTAGAAGGTCAGGCATCTTCACCATATGCACCTCTGATCAAACAGTTACATGAAATCAAGATCAGCTATGATGGTAATGATGATAATGACAGGTTTCCGTCAGTGGGGCTGTTACAAACTCCATGACTAGCAGAGGTTAAACCAATCAGGAACTTGGAATTTGTAGCACCTTTGTTTTTAGACAATTGCGGAAGGCCATTTGTAAAAGCTATTTTACAGGGAGAGGAGTTTTTATTTTTGTTAGACACAGGCGCTCAGATCAGTGTCACAACAAAAGATTTGCCATTACAGCCTGGGGCAAATACATGCGCAGTTGTGGGCTTTGACGGGAAGACAGGAAACAGAGCTACTTTGTGCAAAAATGTGTCTTTTGAAATTCCAGGTTATTTGCAGACTGAAATTGATATTTGGCATTACAAAGGGGCGGAGTCGATAATTGGTTCAAATGAAATGACGAAAAGAGGCTGGGTTTTGGACCTGGGCAATGCAGTAATTTGGAAAGATTCTATCAATCGTAAACCAGTGTTGATAGATCCTAACGATTTCCATGAAGTGAGTAGCATTTGCATGACAGAAGTCAAAAACACCTGTCATAAATGGCCTGAGGTTGATGACAATCCAAGTTTGACAGCGGTCATACAAAGGTATCCTCAGTTATGGGCTCAGTTTCGAAGTGAAGTGGGGACTATGAAAGATGTTGTAGTCAACATTGAGGGCAAAGACCCTCCCCCTCAAAAACAGTACAAATTGCCGCCAGATGCGATTGAACCGATTGGAAAACTAATTAAAGATTTATTAGATCAAGGCATTATAAGAAAGGCAAATTCTGTATGTAATGCGCCGATTTGAAGTATTATCAAACGCGATCAAACGTATTGATTTTTGCTGGTCTTACGTATGATTAATAAATATACTCCAAACATTACGACAATAGTTTCCAGCACGCCAGATGTCATGTCAAAATTGTCAGCTAATGCCAAATATTTTTCAAGTCTGGGCATAGCCAACGGATACTTCTCTATTAAATTGGCAAGAAGTTGTCAATACAAATTCGCTTTTACCTACAACAATGAACAATTTATATTTACACGTCTGCCTCAAGGTTTTCATTCTTCAAGTTCAATTTTCTGTCAAGCTATGACAAAGGTTTTATCAAAATTCTCGAGGCCAGATTGTATTATATCGTACATCGATGATATTTTACTTTTCAGTGAAACAGAGTGAGCATTTGCAATTGCTAGATGAATTGTTCATGATTTTGTCAGAAGCAGGTCTGAAATTAAATACCAGCAAGGTAAAACTTTTGAAAACTGAAGTGGAATTCTTGGGAGTGAAAATAGCCCATGGTGTAAGACAACCATTGCAAGAAAGGGTTAAAGCTGTCATGTCACTTCCCATTCCAACCAATCACAAAGCACGGAGACAATTCCTTGGTCTTGTAAATTACTCACCAGAATTCATAGAAGGATTTGCTGAAAAAGCAGCGGTCTTGTATGAGTTGTTGCATGGAGAAAGTAAAGATTGTTTTGGCCCATGGGAAGATCGACATATGCAGGCATTTGAAAATTTGAAAAAGGCTTTGCAAAATGCACCAGCACTAGCAACAATTGATAAGTCACCAGAAGCTAGTTTTGCTATTCAAGTGCATGTTTCTGATGTGTCCATTTCAGTGGTTCTTTTGCAAAAACAAATTGGAAATTGGAGAATATTGGGATAGTTCTCTAGATTGTTGACACCGGTGGAAAAAGGATTTGATGTTTGTGTCAGACATCTGCTGGGAGTTTATTATGCAGTGAAAGCAACTGAACATATTGTGGGATGTAATAACATCATTTTGCAGACTCCCCATTCTACTTTGAAACTTTTGCTAGAGAGGAATTTGCCAGGCGTGACTAACCAAAGATTCAATCAGTGGTTATTAGCTTTGTTGACAAAACAAATCCAGGTAGATCACAATGCTAAGTACATTCTTCCTCAACTTATGGATTATCAAGGGCAAGAACATGTATGTCCTTGTGAGGGTTCAGAAACTTTTCCTTCTTCCGGCGGGAGGAGCAAAGGTCTGATGAACCAGTGTTTGTAGATGGTTCTAGACATCAAGTTGATGGGAAGTATTGTACAGGCTATGCGATCTGGTATCCTAAGAGAGGTTATGCGATCCAGCATAAATTACCTGGTCATTACTCAGCACAAAGAGCAGAATTGCAAGCTGTCAAAACAGTGCTGGAATTGGATGAAGAGGAGAATAAGATTCCTTTAGGTGATTTACACTGATTGTTCTTGGTTGACACGTTCATTGCTAGACTATTTGCCAATTTGGAAGAGAAGAGGTTTTGTAGATTCATCTAACAAGGCTCATGTGTATAAAGATATGTTACAATCGATTATTGAAATTGCAGAAAGAAATCCTTTAGCTTATGCGATTATAAAGGTTCCCGCTCACAGAAAAGATAGAGAGTTGTCTGAAGGTAATAATTTGGCAGATATGTTGGCCAAAGATGCAGCGATGAGAGGTGTAGAGATAGAACAGGAAAAGTCTAAATTGATTGTCGCAGCTGCCAGAAAAGATGATGATGTCACAAAGGTATCTTTTGCAGAAGAGCAGGCTAAAGATCCTTCTTTAGTAGCTCAAATGACAGATCCTAAATCTCCTTTTGTTTGCAAAGATCAAATGTTTTACGAACTGAGAGGAATTCTGTATCCAGTAATTCCTAAACATTTGCAAGTGGAATTTGTTAAATTCAATCATAATAGTTTAGGACATTTGGGCCAAGAAAAGTTGTTAGAAGTTTTGAAGGAGAAGTTCTATTGGGAGAAAATGGAAGAAACAGTGCAGAATGTAGTTCAATCATGTTTGATTTGAGCACAAATAAATCCCAGGCCAAAAGGACAGAAACCACCTTTGCAGAGAACTCCACCCGCAGATGTTCCTTGGTCTACATTGCAAATTGATTTTATAGGTCCATTACCTATGGGTAAACAAGGCTTGAGATATGCATTGGTGGTGGTTGATGTTTTTTTCAAAATGGGTAGAAGTTATTCCCTTGAGAAAAGATGATGCATTGAGTACTGCTAGGGCTCTAGTCAGTCATGTGTTTGCAACATGGGGAATTCCACAAAATTTATCCAGTGATAGAGGAACACATTTTACAGGAAAAGTAATGCAAGCAATGTGTAACGTTTTGGGAATTCAGCAACAATTTCATGTGCCTTATCACCCACAGTCAGCAGGCATTGTGGAAAGGATGAATAGGACAATTAAACAAAGAATTGCTAAAATGCTAATGGAGAAAGGAAATACTTGGGTAGATGCCATTCCTTTTGTTTTGATGGGTATTAGGAGCACTCCTAATGCAACTACTAAATACACTCCTTTTGAGTTGATGACAGGAAGGAAAATGCCACTTTTATTTCCTCAGGAACCGAGGTTGTCTACTCCACAGAGAGGCTATAGAAAAAACTAAATGGTTACAGTTGTTGCAGGAAAATTTGAATCTAATTTTGCCACATGCTGCATCTCATATGCAGAAAATGGTGCCACCTCATAATTCAAAATTTGTGAAAGGGGCATTAGTGATGGTCAAAATATTTAAAAAAACAGGACCATGGCACAGTAATTGGGAAGGTCCTTTTGAAATTATTGATACGCTGGGCCAAGTGATGATTAAAATTAAGAGACCTCAAATCTCTACTAAAAATTTTCGTAGGCAGCAAGAAATGTGGGTTCATGTAGATCAATGCAAATTGTATGTTACAAAATAATGATGCTGCATTTGTTTTGCAGGCATCATGTCTGGGCATAAATCCAAATGGAAGAAGATTAATCCAAAGAATGGATTAAAGGGGGATGCCTTGAAAGACAAAGCAACAGACGTTTTCTTGATGTTTATTTTTTATGTGACTTTGATTACTTCAGTGATCCATTGTTTAACAGTGACAGTGCAAGCTGAAGAAACAAATTTAAATTCTGAAGTTTCGATAAAGGAAAATACACTATCCAGAGGAAAAGGCTATACTTATCAAGAATTTTTTAGTAAGTACTGTAGATACCACAAATGACATTGTAGGATGTTTTTGCCTAGGTTCAGATAATGATTGTTGTTTACAATTGTTTTTCCAACATAATACAAATATAGGTGTCCAAGCAGTGATAGAATCAAGAAATGTATTCACTAAATTGACAGGACAATATATCCATAATGAAATAACAGGAAATATGAATTGTAGTTTAACTGAATTTAATTTCTGTTATGTACAAATCAAGGGCAATGACTCAGCAGTTTGGTCTGGAAATTTTACCAAAGGAACTGGAAGTGAATATAAGAAAGGGGAAAAGGGGGAAAAGGATGTTTTATTGTCCAAAGGTGTGATGGTATTCTTATTTCCTGATAGTAATGCCATTAAAAGTGATGCTAAAGGAGATATTAATAGATTTTGGAAATTTCAAATATCCAAAGGAGATGTAGTAGCAAATATAAAAATTAATTTGACCGTGACAAATATAGAGTATCCAGAGATTAAAGTTATGCCACGTTATTTAGAAATCAGAAAAGGATATAAGGATATACAATTGATATGCAATACTAGTGTATTGTTACCTCCAAATGCGACTTTAACATGGAGTAAATATAATGAATTTCTAGGAAATTTTTACAAAGGTAATTAATCAAGGTGCTAAAGGGAGTGTAAAATGGATAAAGTCTAACCTGATTTATTCTTTAAATGAAGTGGCTATGGAAGATAATGGAATTTATAAATGTTGTATTAGTTTACAAGGATTCCATACTAAATGTGATATGACTCAAATCACAGTCAAATCTCCTGAAAGGATCATTTGTAATGATAAAAAAATTCTACAAGGCAAGTCCTTTTCAATTCAATCATTTCCAGACCAAACCACTGTTAAGAGAAGGTAGATTTGTGATAATTGTTTGGAAGTTTAATATTTCAAGTTGGAAAATTTCCACAAGATATCCGATATGCCAAAATTATCTTGCAAATTCGATACATGGGAATGGAACAATGGTTTGAAAATAGTTTTGAAACTTTCCCTAGGAACAAACGAGGCATTATAGAGGGTATTTTAGGAGGTGCAGGAACCATTGGTGCCATAACTAACAGCTTGGATGTAAAAACTTTGAAATCTGATTTAGAAACAGTTGGTTTGTTAGGAGGTAAAGGATTAAAAGGTGCAAAGGAATATAAACCAATTGATGGAGCATATGATAATACAAACTGCATCTGTTTTAGGTCCTTCTGTATCACATTTGCAAGATATAGCCTTAATGTTGATTGATAGTGAACAAAAATCACAGTTGGCAAGGATATGTTTCGAAACCCAAACTGAATATTCAACAAATTTTTAAAATTATAGCACAGGCTTTCCAAGGAGGAATAACACCTCTAGGAATATTGCGAAATTTACCTAAGAAATATAAATATGCATTGAATCATATAGATTTGTGGATTAATAAATGGTACAGATGTAATCAGAATAAATGCATTAGTACATCAATGATACCAATAGCGGGTAAAGAATAAATTATAGTGCCTGTGACTATATTAGGGGTTCCAGTGAGTGATACACAATTATTGTATTATCAAATGTTTTATAATGAGTTTGCCATGGATGAAGAAAGTAATGTTGATCAATTAGATTTATCATCGTGTTTACATTTTCAATCAAAGGTTATTTGTCTGCCTAATCAGGGAAAACCTATTTATCATTTATGTTATCACAATCAAAGTCTGTGCACCGAAAGGATTGAAAGGGTTAACACTCACACTGATCTAATTACACACGTAGAACAAAGAAAGATATGTTTTCAAGTTATGTCCAGTGAAGAAATGGTTAAAGGGCATTTTAAATCATGTGTTCATTCAGAAAAGTTAGTTAGAGGTTTGCACTGTATAGAAGGGGACATAAATGCAGTTAGTTTAAATGATTTAAGAATCAATATCACATCTTTGATATCTGAAGATGTTGATAGTCTCCCTATACAATATAATGTTTCACAAATAAATGAATTTCTCTGGGATAAATGGACACAAGAAATAATTAAAGAAAGGATTGTTGTTAACCCAAACTAAAGAGTTGCATGCGGCAGAGATTAGATTTAACCATCAGCAAGGAATATTGGAAAATGTAGAACATGATTTTATCACATTTTCTAGTACGTCTTTTTGGAATAGTTTGAAAAAATCGATAAGAACTTTAGGAAAAAACTTCAATGTTATCAGCTGCAGGAAATTTATTATTACATCCTATATTCCTTTTGTTTATAATAATAATATTTTGTATCATATGTCAAATACTTTTAGCATTTAGAATTAGGAAATTTTATAGATTAATCAAAATAGAAATTAGGGAAATGGAATTATATATCAGAACTATGATTCAAAGGAAATTAAGACAATTGATTAATGTGGACAGAGATTTTGGAGATAGGGGAGCTTTACCAAATCTTCATAGACCAGTATGAATGGATACGAATGTGACGTGAATGTGATTTGTGAATGATTTTATAATAAAAATATAATATTTTCAAGGGGGAGATATGAAATATTATATTTTGACAAAGTTTAATTGACAAGGATCCTGTTGATTAGACTTGTCTGAGGTTGTTAAATTAGTGGAAGTAATCTCCCATTTGGAAATATTGGAAGGTGAGCTAGGGATTTATGGAGATGCGGTTTTGCTTTTATTATAGTACAAAAGTCTTTGACCACCATTCCTCTGTCTTAAAAGCTACTTGGAAGAGAAGTGCTTGCCACCCTGCCCCCATAGTAACATGAGATATCTTCTCCCCCACAAGATAGCCAAGCCATCTGGCTTCTATTATGGAGAGTTGGGGGGAGGGAAATTCCTTTAGCCAAGACTGGACAAAGCAGCTTGTAAAATGCTCTTTTGAACAACTGTATTAAAGGTATATAGGAATTCTAATAGGACTGTATTTGAAAGAATACTATAACATTTTTAGGTTAGTGTAATGCATGTGAATATATATATACATATATACATATATATATATATACACATATATATATATATATACACATATATATATATATATACACATATATATATATATATATACATATATATATATATATACATATATATATATATATATACATATATATATATATATATACATATATATATATATATACATATATATATATATATATACATATATATATATATATATACATATATATATATATATATATATATATATATATATATATATATATACATATATATATATATATATATATATATATATATATATACATATATACATATATATATATATATATATATATACATATATACATATATATATATATATATATATATATATATACATATATATATACATATATATATATATATATATATACATATATATATATATATATATATATATATATATATATATATATATATATATATATATATATATATATATACATATATATATATATATATATATATACACATATATATATATATATATATATATATATACATATATATATATATATATATATATATATACATATATATATATATATATACACATATATATATATATATATATATGTACATTAATGAGTAGATAGATTTTAATATTAATAAGTAAATTTGTTTAGTATATGAGTTTGAGTATGTTAGCAGATAGGAGTTAGTATCATTTGAATCAACCAATCAGAAGGCAGCTGGGAGCCTGAGACGTCAGAAGCTCAGTTGTTATTTAAATAAAGGAGGAGGGAAGTTGAGTCACACACGCTGGATATTCACAGAGGGACTAAAAACTCAAGCACACATATTTAAGTCCTGTTACTCTCACAGACATTTCAAGACAAAGAAACTTTATTTAATTCTTATTTTATTTAAGATCCTTAATAACTCTTTTACTTAGAAAATGTGTACTATGGACTTTATATTTTTATTATCTGAAACAATAAACCTCACTAAAAGATTACTTTTGCTCAACGCCTATTAATCTGAAGAACAAAGACATTCACTGAAAATATTCATAAAAGCTTCTAATTTATAACAGTATGCTACCATGGACCTTTTAGACAAATTTTGCCCGCTACGCATTGCATAAGTCAACCCGGACACCTCTAAAATTACAATATTTTTTTTTCCAAATAATGCAGGCAGTGAGGCAGCTATTTTTGAGCATAATAGCTGGTGGCGCATGGGCAGCAGCACCTTGTAATGTGTTCCCTGGCAGTGGAAACATACAGCCAGCAGGAGGAAATACAGCAGCAGGCAGCGTGAGGAGGATGAGTGTGTGGCAGACTGGCATTTGGCAGCAGGCAGGAGGGCAGGCAGCGAGACATAATAGGCCCTGACAGGCCTGTCCTATATATACTAAACGCGCTCACAGCGCCGCCCCAGTCACTCAGCCAATCTGGACCATAGCTGGAGTCAGCTGACTGAATGATCAGCTGACTCCCCTTCTAGATGCATAAAGGTCCTGTCGCTCGGCTCGTGCGCGCATAGCCCTAAGTCTATGAGCGATAGAAGGACCAGGCAAAGCATCAGCATGTAACTGCGTGGCAGAGGTCGCTGGCTGATACGCGGAGATAGCCACCATGCTGCTTGTCTCTGCGGTGGTATCTCCGCTATCTATTACACTTAATGCATAATAGTACACTGCCATCTGGTGGTTCTTTGTAATCTTTTATAAGTCTATAAAATTAATGATTTCTTCATAAAAAAAAATTATAGAATTAAATTATTTAGATAGCTGATCAGTATATACAATATTTGATTACTCTTTAAGGATAGTATAGTGTTTAAATAAGTATTAATGTACTGTAAGTCTGAATACTGTTGGTTGTAGTGTAGTGCAGTGTTGATCGGATACCTCCATTATCCTATTCGAGTTTGGTCGAATTTGGATAGTAAACTATCCGAATTCACTCGAAGTTCGATATTCGAGTTAATCGAATATCCGATTCGACCTCGGATATCCGACGTCACTATCCGAGTCTGTATTCGAGTAAAATATTCGAGCTGGCCTTAAATAGCTTTCAAAACTTGTATTGGAGGTCAATGATGCATGAAACCACCTTTTTTATGAAGAAAAACATCAAGTGATTATATGGTGATGTAGTAGTTATAAAAAAAGGTATCAAAAATAGTAAATTAACTTCATGAAAAGTGTTTGCATGAGAAGGTGTGTCCAAAATGGTTGTTGGAATTCTTCCTTCTTCGTTTTCCTTTTTTTGTAATATTTTTTTTTTTTTACTTCATTTGTGGAAATATTTTATTTTAATAACACCATAGTTATATTTGTGTTGATGGCATAATAGGTAGGTAGTGGCACATTGCAAGCCACAGCACCTTTTTCTGTGTACCCTGGCGGTGGTAAAACAGACATCAGCAGGAGGAGGAAGTAGTTGCAAGTTGTAGTGTGATAATAGCTGGTAGGAGAGTGGGTGGGCAGGTGGCAGCAGAAAATAGTTCTTCTGTTCTCCCTGGCAGTGGTAGCAGCACACAGACAGCAGAAGCTCAATGCAGCTACAGGAGGAGGAGTAGTGTGTGTCAGGCAGTGTGATGTGACTGACATAATAGGTCCTGGTTCCTACCAGGGCTGTAAATACACAGCATGAGGTTCCAGACAGCGGTCGTGAAGCCCACATTGTGTCCAATACACAATTGCGACAGCACAGTTTTCAACCAGGACACCTCTAAATTACAATTTTTTTTTTCTTCAAAATAATGCAGCCAACTATTTGTGAGCATAATAGATGGTGGTGCATGGGCAGCAGCACCTTTTAATGTGTTCCCTGGCAGTGGAGACACAAACAGCAGGAAGAAATACAGCAGCAGCAGGTGTAATGTGTGTGTGTGCCACTTCATGTCTCCCTCTCGCCGACAACAGGGGCCAGGAATTCGCCTTCCACCCAAGCCTGGTTCATTTTGAGAAACGTCAGTCTGTCCACAGACTTGTGAGACAGACGAGATCGCTTCTCAGTGACAACTCCACCGGCTGCACTGAAGTAACGCTCTGACAGTACGCTGGAAGGGAGGCAGGAGAGCACTTCCAGGGCATACTGCGCAAGCTTACTCCAGATCGGCAGGTGCTTGACCCAATACTCCATGGGATCAACAGGGGCAACGCTGTCAAGCCCACTGAAGGACCCCATGTAGTCAGCCACCATGCGGGTCAAGCGCTGTCTGTGACCGGAGAAGGATGCTGCTGCAGGCACCTCCTCTCTAGTCCTTGGCAGCTCTACACTCATGTAGAGCTCGTTGGTCAGAGACAGCAGGTCTGTGGTGCGCGTGTGCTTGCTGCTGGTGGATGCAGGCACCTGCTGCTGCCTCTGTGCTGGCTGGACAGTGGGGGTGGATGGCTGAGGGAAGGCTTCCTCCAAGCGCTCAACAAGGGACAGCTGCAAATCCCTCATTTTTTGCGCACGGTCTCCTGCAGGCAGGAACTGGCTGAGCTTCCCCTTCAGATGTGGGTCCAGCATCATGCAGATCCAGATGTCCTCCCTATTCTTCATCTGGATGACTCTTGGGTCCGTGCGCAGGCACCTCAGCATGTGCGCTGCCATTGGGAAGAGTCTGGCCATGTCTGCTGGCACATCATCGGCAGCCCCAGATCAGACAGTGCTGTCCTCTTCCTCTGCCTCCTCCACCTCATCCTCTCTCCACCCCTGCACCAGTCCAGCTGTGCTCTGCTGCTCCACCTCATCAGCAGCAAGGTCAGGGTCCTCCACCAACTCCAAGCCCTCCTCCTCAGAGGTGGCCTGTGAAGCTGCCTGCAGCTCCTGCTGGTCCAAGGCTGCCGCTCCCTCTTCCAGCAGTGCATACAGGGCCCTGTCCAGCACACACACCAAGGGGACCCACTCGCACACCATTGCATGGTCCCTGCTTACCAATGTTGGTGGCCTGCAGGAAGGGTGCCAGGACTAAGCACACCTGCTGCATGTGCCCCCAGTCCTCCGTGGAGATGATGGATGGGAGGTTGGTGGCGGCATGCCCAGTTGCAGTGAGGGAGGCAACTGTTGCTCGTGCAACGTACTGGCTGACAGCCTGCCTCTGTTCAACCAGACGCTCCAACATCGCCAGGGTGGAGTTCCAGCGAGTTGGAACATCGATCATGAGCCGGTGCTGTGGCAGGTGCAGCTCCTTCTGCACCTCTTCCAGGCTCGCTACGGCTGCAGGCGAGTGCCGGAAATGACGCACAACCTTCCTTGCCGCCTCAAGGAGTCGGTCCATCCCCTGGTAGGTCCGCAGGAACTTTTGGACTACCAGATTTAGGACGTGCACCAGGCAGGGGATGTGGGTCAGGTCTCTCTTGTTGGTTGCAGCAACCAGGTTTGCCCCATTATCGGACACCACCTCTCCGACACTGAGGCCTCTGGGGGTCAGCCAAGGTCCTCTCCTGCTCTCGGAGTTTGGCCAGGACATGGTTCGCCGTCAGTTTTGTCTTCCCCAGGCTGACCAATTCCAGCAGTGCTTGGCAGTGGCGGGGCTTCACGCTGCTGCTGAGGCGGGGGGTTTGGGCTGGTGTGCCGGAGGATGAAAGCGGATCAGAGGAACCTGCTGCAATTCCGCTGACCCTGCATGGTGGCACCACCCGCTGCGTTGTTGCTGCTGCTGCTCTGACAGTGCCCAATGCTGCTCCCCCCTCCTCACCCCCTTCCACCAAGCTGACCCAATGCGCGGTGAAGGACAGATAGCGGCCTGTCCCAAACCGGCTGCTCCACGAGTCCATGGTGACGTGGACCCTTTGACCCACCGCCTGATCCAGCCCTCTCCCGACATTGGCCATCACAGAACAGTGAAGTGCAGGGATGGCTGTGCGTGCAAAATAATGTCGGGTGGGGATTAGCCAATCGGGGGCTGCACACATCAGGAGCGCACGCATGTCGCTCCCCTCCTGCACAAGGGAATAAGGCAGGAGTTGGGAGCACATGGCCCGTGCCAGCAAGCCGTTCAGCTGATGCACACGACGGCTGCTGGGAGGCAGAATCCTGACCACCCCCTGGAAGGTGTCGCTGAGCAGGGTATGGCGACACCTTTTGCTGGCATGGGAATCACTAGAGGGAGCAGAGGAGGCCACTGAGGACTGGCTGCCAGAACAGACCTCAGTGTCGGCGGCAGGAGTTGCAGAGGAAGGAGGAGCAGTGCGTTTCTGACGCACTCCTGCTGGTGCTGCTGGAGGAGGGCGGGTGGCTGCTGCCGACGGCTTCGCAGTGGTGGCGGGTCTGCCACTGCCAGCTTCTTTCAACTTCATGAACTCCTCATGCTCACTGAAGTGTTTCCCTGCCAGATGGTTCACCAGAGAGGTGGAGCCATACGCAGAGGGCTCCTTCCCTCTGCTGATCTGCTGGCGGCACTGGTTGCAGGTGGCATACTTGCACTCCACATATGGCAGGGTGAAAAAACTCTAAATTGGGGAGGTGAAGTTGCCCCTTCGGCTGGAAGGTGCTGCTGCCGCTGGTCTCCCTGCGGTGGTTGGGGGGGGGGGGTTCTTGGTGTGGCTGGTGGCACTGGCAGAACTCTCCACCTCTGGATCAGCACCCTGTGTGGCCTGCATACCATGCCCACTTCTGATCCTGCCTATGCCTGTGATGCTGATCCTTCTAGCAAGGCCCACAGATGCATCCTCCTCCTACTCTGAGCTGATGACATCCCCAGGATCTGCCACCCAGTCTCTGTCCTTCACCCTGTCATCATCATCCTCCCCCTCCGCAAACATGTCCTGCTGGGATGACCCCACAAACTCCCCTTCTGCATGCACGGGCTGAGGGACAGTCACCACTGTCTGACTGTCCAAAGCATCATCCCCCAAAGTGCCCATCAGCATTTCTTCCTCCTCCATTGCCATTTCTGCCACAACAGCACTCCATAGCCCCGCTGTGCTTGGGGATAAGAAGGTGCTGAGCGACAGGGTGCTGGTGTTGCCCGCTGGGGCTGGAGAACTGCACTTCTCCTCCTCCTACCCAGGCAGTGCTGGGCGGCTGCTGCTGCTCTTGTTAACAGGAGTGGTGGAGGACTCGGTTCCAGATCTAATGGTGGCCTGCTCATCCACCATCAGTTCCACCACAGCGTCTGCATCCTTCTCCTCAATAGGACAGCTACGACCTGGCGGTGGGAGGAACATCTGCGCCACACGCTGCTGCTGCTGTGTCTCTGCAGCATGACTCCCAGCTGTTGGGCGGCCAAGGCGTTCACAGCCAGTGATTAATAACGGAATAGCCACTGGTGCAGATGCAGAACTGCGCATGGTGGCGGTGGTGCGGCTGACACGCCCACGACCTCTCTTGCCGATGCCCTTGCTGCCCCTGCCTAAACCACAGCTGCCAGTGCCAGACATCGTATATTTTTAATATTATACAAATGAAAAGAAAAAAAAAAGTTATGTATGTAAAGGCGGGTGGGACAAGTGGGGTACTTTAATGGGCTGGGTCTGGTGGTGGGTGTGTGAGGTGACGGACAGGTGTACTCTACAGCAGAGATCAGTGTAGCGCTAAGGAGAGAGTGCACAGTGCGCACACAAAGACCCTAGCTGACGCTGACTGACTGTGTCCCTATACACAGACTACAGTACAGTACAAGTCAGCAAATACACAATAGAAATAATATAAACAATAGGATGGGTGTAGCACTAACGAGAGGGTGCGAACAGCGCAGACGTGCACTGCGCACACAAAGACCCTAGGTAACGCGGTGACGGACGGTCCCTATACACAGAATAGAGTACACTACAGTACTACTAACTAAACAATAGAAGAATCTAGCTAAATAATAGAACAGGTGTGACTAGTTTACAGAGAGCAGATACAGGACAGGTATAACAGTAAAGCTGGGCCTTGCTAACTACAAAATAGAACAAATCTATCTAACACAGAAGTAGTACAGTAGAGTAATACAGTAGAGTAGGACAGGTGAGAGCACAGGTAAGGTAACTAGAGACTAGAGCACAGAGCAGGGCAGGCTGCCTTGCCTAGGCACAGGGCCTAGCTGCTGGCTGCAGCTGCAGCAACACCAGTGACAGTCTCCCTCCCTTGTCCCTAATCACACAAACTAAACTGCCTAAAATACAATCTATCTACAATACAAAGCAATACAGTTGAATATCAAGTGTTGGAGTGTAAAAACGCTTGGTTTAGAACACAAATGCACTTGCACAGACAAAAAGCACTGGAGCAGTCTCTCAGTACAATCAGCCAGTAAGTCGCAAGCAGGACGAGTGAGGCAAGATGGCGCCCGCTATTTAGAGGGGGGCTTGGCCAGGCTCCCCCTCTGTGATTGGCTGCAGTCAGAGGGCTGGGAGCCCTCGGATTCGCTTGTGAGGACTCGAGGTGACGTCTGACGTGACGCTATCCGAGCTGGTGACGCTATCCGAGCTCGGATAGCTAGGATATCTCCGTATAGCTGCTTGCTATCCGAGTGCACTTGGATAGCACAGCCCGGATAGCTAATACTATTTGAGCTCGGTATTCGAGCTCAAATAGTGAAAAAAGAGCTAGGATATCCGAGTATCTCGGATATCCTAGCTCTGATGAGCACCACTGATGACTGTATAGCAGGTGTAGCGGAACAGTAAACGACTTTGATAAAGTCTATTTATGTGCAAGATAATTAATATATACAGACAATCATTAAAATCAACAATTATTGAAACATTAATAGCCAGTATGAAATAAAAAGAAGGAGAGAAAATACTTAGGGTTTGTGGAAATATGTCCATTCTGGGAAAACTTGTAGAGTTCCTTTTGTTCAGTTTCAGCAAAGTTCAAAGTCCAAACAAAATGGCTACCACTCGTTCCTCAAAAGTGGCAGCAGCTATCAGGATGGTGGAAATTGGAGGAATGAGGGAGGAGTCCCTCGCGAACACTTTTAACAATGCACATCTTTGGGTGGAGCCTCAAATACAGCCCAGGGGTTGGACAGGGGCGGTTAGCTCCCTGGCTGGGTGCCCTATGCCCACCAAATATGACATTTGTCATATCTCGGCTTACGCTTTCCGCACACACATGACCATCACATATTCATATTTCTCATACTATGCCAGTTCATATGATACCAAACTTGGGCATGTTTGCATGCCCGGCTAAAGAACAGTGGAATACCCCGAGTTCTGGTTATGCCAGTGGCCCCAATTTAATATCAAAATACTCACAAGATCCGGACCAGCAGAATGATATAACTTTCACGTTTCTCACCTGAACGGTATTCCTTAAATATGCAAACATTTACAACATTCATTTCTTCCTGCTTATTGCTGCAGCCAGGCTGTCTGGTTTCAAGCTGTGACTAGCTCTCTGGGCTCTCCCTGTCTGAAAAGGCCTTTTGGTTTGTTAATTAACATCTGAGTGTTATCAGCTTGGTCAAACTGAGTTTTACACCTCTGGCTAAATTAACAAGTCACAGGGCCAGTTTCCATGAAAAGACTCTGCTAACTAACTCCTATAAAGAAAGCAGAGACCCCCCAGGCTGGACTGCCTGGTATCCAGACATAATATTCTGATTTGGCAGTGCAATGACAAATCAAGGCAGGAAACCAATTGCGGTTGCGTTTTCTGGTCTGACGGCTCGTCCGTCACAGTCTGTCCACAGAGGGCGTGGACAGACTGACATTTTTGAAGATTAACCAGGCCTGGATAGAAGGCACGTTCCTGGCACCTGTTGTCAGCGAAAGGAGGACATGAGGTGCCTGCCATACGTGACGACTCATCCTCCTCCTGCTGGCCTGCTGCATTGATTTATTTATGAATTGATTTATGTATTTAAAACCAGAGAGAAAAATATAAAAGAGAAGAAATTCCTGAGAGATGTAGAGGACTATAAACGTGGTGACATCTTTAATTTGGGGGGTCAGAAATATGGAACAAGGCGAGGAAAAGGTAAACGGGTGGGCTGGGGCAATACATCAGAAGAGTCAAGAGCCGAATCCTCTGGAAAAGAAAGTGATAAGTCTGGGAAGTCAGGTATCCTTAAAAAACCAAGACAGAACAGGAGAAGGAAACAAAAGAGACAATAATAGGAATAATGATGAGGAAGTTTTTTTAGACGCAGGATCAGGAGAAGAGGAAAGCGAGGAAAAAGAAGAGGGTATGTTAACCAGAGGGAAACAAGCCAAAATGGGGGGATACAGTTGTTCCAACCGCTAGATCAAGTCGACACGGGTGAAGAAACCCTGGATGTTATTAATTTGACTGATGTGACTCCGTGATTTTCAGCTCTCTCTACTCAAACAGGGACTGTCTTTTTGCCCTAGGCAGTCTGGATGTGAATTTGAAACATTCAAGGACATACAGCTTTTTTTAAAGGAGGGTACTCCTTAAAAGGATGTACTCCAATACCTCTGCGGATACTAATGATCACACTGAGGTCATAGATATTGATGATGTGGATCTGAGCGGCCTTCTCCAGAATATTGAAAGTGAATCAGCCCCTGTATTGCACACCAATCTGCGCCCCAAATCGAATTTTATGCCCGCATTAAGTAGCAATAAGTATACGTCCATGTTTATGGACTTGGTAGCTGAAGACCTTAAA
Organism: Hyperolius riggenbachi; assembly: GCF_040937935.1. Lineage (NCBI taxonomy): Eukaryota > Metazoa > Chordata > Amphibia > Anura > Hyperoliidae > Hyperolius > Hyperolius riggenbachi. The sequence continues at coordinate 226,646 of NW_027152341.1, read as the reverse complement.
TTAATGAACTGGAAAAAGAAGGGCCCAAGACTAATGCTGAGAGGGTATCCAAAGCATATTATTAACACAGCCTATCATAAAGCCTTGTCTAAGAGAAGGTCCGACCTGCTTGTGTGTAGTAAAGCACAGGGCAGTAATAAGGAAAATAAAAAAGATGATGGGATAGTAAGAGTAGTTACCACCTTTAGCTCACACTATGAAGATATTAAAGGAATATTGTCTAAACACTGGCATTTATTAGGAAGGGACCCCATAATCAAGAGGTTTGTGGGAGAATACCCACATATGGCTGCAAGGAGGGGGAGGAATCTGTCCGATATTCTAGTTAACAGCGAGTTTGGCCCAGACAGAAAGTTGGGTATAGCTAGAAGGAACCGAAAAGGTATGTTCCGTTGCTGTGACTGCCAGATGTCCCCATACAGGCAAAAGGGTGGGACCTTCTCTAATAGTGATAACACTGAGATGTTTAGGATTAAGGATTATATTGACTGCAATACAGAGAAAGTTATCTATCAATTGAAATGTAGCTGCAATAAGATTTATATAGGAAAAACGTACAGACCGCTTAGAGCAAGGATTCAGGAACATGTAAATAATATGAAGTCTAAAAATGAAAAAAGCCCAATTGCAATGCATTTTCAAGAGTGTCATGAATCAGATCTTAAATATCTAAAAGCAATGGGTATATATAAATGAAACATCAGTTCGAGAAGAGGAGACTATGATCAGCAACTGCTGAAAAAAGAATCCTTTTGGATTTATAAATGCAACTCTATGTATCCTTATGGCTTGAACAGCGATATGAACTTGAAAGTTTTCCTGTGAATCTAGCTCCATAAATGTATCTTCCTTCTTAGGCCACTAGATGGTGCTCTTATCAAGCTCGGAACTATTGAATCACTACAGTTGTTTAACAAACAGATGCGCATGAGCTATATAAATGTTCTGTGCGCCCTCTGCTGGCACACGTCTGAGGAAACCTTAACGGTGAAACGCGTCACGTGTCTAGGTGACGTCATCCCACTGGTCCACCCGTGCCTCCGCCCTCTTCCCCTGTCAGCCTCGCACCTGAAGTCCACTCTAGAGCGGAATTTGAAAACGCTGGATGGAATCCTGCACACGCAACCAAGTGTGCTGAATGAAGCCTGATATCCGGATAGCCGTCCATGGTAGCGTGAGTACCAGCTTGCTTAGAGGAAGCGCTTTGTCTGGTTTGTTTAAACGGCTGTTGCCACTGCATACATTAAGAAAAACGCCACCCCTTGCTGGAGTCGCGGAAACGACCATTGAAAGCTTCGGTTGTTGCTTGGCTAACAGGTGGTTTTGCATTTCAATGTCTGGTGCTTGCAATGAGGGTGTAAGCACAGTTTACTGTACAGAGGCGTGCTACTAAGCACACGGGCTGGATTGAAGATAAGCTACCCAGAGAGTGATGTCAATTCATAGTGATATAGCCGAGTACAAAGGGGCCTGAAGATATAAATTCCGGATGATAATATATAGGTGCACCTATGCTTAATGCCCAATTGCTATGCTGCAGATATAGTCTATGATCAAGCGAGTTTTAATTGTTTTTAAATGTATGTGGCTTTATAGTGGTATATGTCTAATGAAATTTTTGATAATATATGTATTACCCTTTGCAAGCTCAGGCTCCCTTTGATGTATGTTGGGAATGATTTATGTATTTATTGTATTTATAAAGCAGCAACATATTACGCCGCGCTCATTTTCATCCTCCTGCTGTCAGTGATCCCACCACCAGGGTCCACACAATGCATTGCCTGCTGCCAGTGCCACACGTCACTCGTCCTGCTGCTGCTGTATTTATCCTCCTGCTGTCAGTGGTCCCACCACCAGGGTCAACACAATACATTGCCTGCTGCCAGTGCCACACGTCACTCCTCCTGCTGCTGCAGTATTTATCCTCCTGCTGCTGTATTTATCCACCTGCTGTCAGTGGTCCCACCGCCAGGTTCCACACAATGCATTGCCTGCTGCCAGTGTCACACGTCATGTTTTTTTTTTTTTTTTTATTACACCAATTTCTATGTGATTTCCCTTTGAAGAAAAAAAAAAAAAAAAAAAGATTTTGCGAACAAATTTTTTACCGAATTTTGACCCAAACACCTGAACCGAATCTGAACCGAATTTCGTGGTCGAAGGCGAATTCGAATGTCATGCGGACCCAAACCGAATTTTGGTACATCTGAGCATGCCTGGCGGGAATTCCCTGACCTATTATCGCAAGTGTAAACATTTTTATGAATTAGCACACAAAAGTCTTAAATACTGATGCAGTGTTTTCCCTCCAAGATTTTTTTTACCGCAAATGTTTTATGAATAGAGCCCTCAGTGTGAGCGCAAGCAAAACTATGCAAGCAAATGCACGCAAAGAAATCAAAAACTGCTTGTCTACAGTAAAACTGCAGCCAGCAGTACATGCTGCAGAAGTGATCATAACTGCACTGCCCCAAATATACTGCAACCAGGGACACTTTAAGAAATTGTTGGTGCTATTCCCACACTATTTCACACACTAGAAGATGAGAGAAAAACATATATCCTACTGGGAGAAGAGGAATCCACAGTGACAATCGCTGAACACTATGTCACAGCATGCCACAGACAGAGGAGCATAACGGAACTGTAAACCTAAAAAATGTCCACAGACTGCTTAGCCATTGTCCCCCTACCCCACCCCCTCCCATGTCCCCCATTTCCCCTTGCTTTGGCAATACCTGTAATGAATCTTGGTCATGCCAATAAAGCCATCTTTAATTTGATCTGAACATTTGGAACGTTTAACTTTTTTGCTTACTTTTTTTTGTTTTGTTTTTTTACTTACTTTCCAAGGACAAACTTCTTTCCCCATGGGACAGTGTGGAAAGCGCAAATTGCACAGAGATATGACTAAGTACACTGCACTTTGTCCCAAGTGGAAGGAGAGGTTTCTGGCAGCCCTGTGTATTTGAGTCTCTCGAAAGCTGATGTGCATATTGGCGTATCCAGTGGGTCGCGCCTGCCGCACTGCATCGCCAAAAACAGACCTTCAGGGACAACTGCGTTAGTGCATGGTATTCCCTGTCTGGCATTCGGCCAAGTAATCTTTGTGTCGCCAACCGGCTGACGCAAATTGCCGCAGTAGCGTAGGTATGCACTAGCGTTAAGTCACACTTCCGGCGTAGTGGGGACCACAAAGTGGGACTTTCGCTAGGCAATTTGCCGCAACACATCGCGCCGGTGTGAACGAGCCGAGAGACCTTTATGTGCCTACTCTCTCGCGTTCCCTACTCTAAGAGTGTACCTGCTCATGGTAGTTCTCAAAACACTCCCCTACGCATAGGACAGGCTGGTCAGGACAGTAGGGACAATAAAAAGTAGTGTCACTCATTCCTGGCCTGCTGCAGACACGGCAACGTTTTCTTGGGGGAAGGGTGAGATGGTGTACCTGGAAAGACATGCGGGTAGTGTCTTTCATGTAGCCGGCTAACTACATTTTGGGGTTGGGCCACGGCTCCTCCTGGATACAGGAGTTCTGAAACGATATCTTCCTGAAATTGAAGGAAGGATCCTTTAGTTCTTCCAGCCTTACTGTAGAGAACAAAACTGTTGTAAATTGGCAACTGATTAAAATAAAGACACTTTCTTATACCAGCATCTGGTTCTGTGGGAAACCAAATAGGGAGCCAACCTCTGGTCGTTTAAGTCCACCCCTCCCATGTTAAGGTTATATTCGTGGATGGCGAGGGGTTAATCAACAACCTCAGTTGCTCATTGAATTTGGACTGTTGTGTCTGTGTGGATGGTGGACAAAAAGGTAAACATCCCTCTTGTCCTTCCATTTCACCGCGAGCAGGCAACCCTCTCCCCCCGTGCAAGTCGGATACTAGTGAGCCATTGGGGAAAGCCCTGGCGACTAGGCCGCACGGTGCCACAGCAGCGAATTCAGAGTAGCTGTAAATGCTGAGGGCCCAGCTTGTGTAGTAATTGTCCACGTAAAGATGGTACCCCTGCTGGAACAAGGGTGACACCAAGTCCCAAATAATCTTACAATACAATAACATTTCTATAGCGTTTTTCTCCCATATGACTCAAAGCACTTAGGCTCTGTTATGTTTGGTGGTATATTCTCCACGGTCAGCCCACAATGAGGATCCTGACGTTCGGACGTGGCTTCTGCCAGGACTGCTGACAACTGGCAGGGTAAGCAAGGTTACAGAGGTGCCAGAAGTGTAAAAATAGGTCAACTAGTTTAAAAATAGGGAGGTAGCAGGTGGACTCGCCTCCCTCAAAGCAAACACAAGGAAATGTTGATTTTTTTTTAACTGGCAGGGAGTTGGGTAGGTCAACAGCCAGCCCACGCAAGGGTCCCCTGCTAAGTGGCTGTGGACCTAAGGGAACCCCGCAGGAATCCCTGGACCCTCCCAGCTCCTGACAGACGGCACATGCTTTGCAGTAGTTTGCTACAGTTTTGTCGTTTTCTGATCGCTTGCACAGCTGCACAGATCCGACAGGGAGCAATCAGGAAATCGACTGAATTCTCTAGATTCACCTGCATTTCTCACGGCTGTTCCGTGACAAATATTACTGAAATACCCACTGAGGTAAGCAGTGCCTCAGTCCTCTGCTAAAGGGTTTGAAATATCCAAAGCACTGGGTGAAGCATAAGACTGTGACCTCAGCTTCACTGGACAGGATCTCTGAACAGTCCATATTGCAGGGCAAAAACATGGAAGCACCTGCTGGGCAGCATAAGGATTCTGTGACCTGAGCTTCATTGGAGATATCTATTGCACAATTCATGGTACAGGGCAAATTACTGGAACATTTTCTGGACAAGGTAATGATTATGTGATTTCAGGTTCACATAGCAGATGCTCTGAGCTATCCACGGAACTAGAGCGAGATGTAGAAACAGAGAGATCAAGACATAATGTTTGCGCATCTGAATCACCGTTCGATTGTAAAATTGGGAAATTCAGATGCTGGGGTTCTGGAGGTTTCTAGACATGATTGCTGAGATTCAGAAACTGATGTGGTGCAACTATCGATGTCTGCTAGGACAGACTGGGATCGAGCGTTATCAACACAGGTTAACTCTACCGAAGTGGTTGCTGAAGCAGGCAATGATTCTTTGGTTTCTGTTACACTAAACAAAGACTCATGAGTACTAGCTAGACTGGACTCAGAAGTCAGCAAGACTTCTGGAACCTCTGCTGAGAAATGTGGGCAGGGCGAGGTTAAGGGAGTATCAGTAGCTTCCGTCTTACTGGGAAGTAACACTGAGTTATCCATGGTACAGGGTGAAATAACAGGAACATTTTCTGGATAAGACAAGGATTCAGAAACTTCAGTATCACATAGTAGGAGCTCTGAATCATTCACTGTATCAGCAAAGGATGCTGAAGCAGGTAGGTCAGAACGTCAAATTTGAGAATCTGGAGTCAAGTTCAATTGTGGAACTGGAAAACTCAGAGACAGAGGTTCTGAGGTCACCAGACTGGATTGTGGGGCCTCAGGAGCAGAAAAAGTGGGACAGTCTCCAACTGACTGTGTACTTTCCCTGGTATCAACTGACTGCATCGCATAAAATTCATCCAAAATCATTTCCCATGCATCGATCAGCGGAGCGACAGTCATATTCACACACACACCAGTCTTTATTAAATTATAAGCAGACTCAATGCATGCATTTAATACTGCTTCACTTTTCTCACTGTAGCAATGGCAAAATGAACCTGAATCACTCTCCCATTCACAGACCAGAGCTTCAATCTCCCCTTTCTCAAATGGAGGATTCCATGCACACTTAAAAAAACTGTACATTCAGGCTGAACACAGTTTACAGATGGAGCTAGGACAGGACCATGAATTGGTTCATTTAGCAGGCGATTGGCAGATTTTCTATTCCTAAGGATCTCCAAGACCTGTAGCAAGTGTTGAACTGTAGTGTATGCAAATTTCCCTTGCTGCACAAATAAATTGATCTGCTCAATACTCTAATATATCTTCATAATCATACTCAGACAATTCTTTTAGACAAAAATCTTTATTTTCCCTGGCCAACGATTAAAGTTCATCAGTAGTTCATAAGTCCATTTAATTCCCATGAATGGTAACTAATGATTGGTGTAGCAACACAGACGTCTGATTATTTTTGATCTGCAGAATCACTGATAATACAGACGCTATACCTGATTATGTGGTGATCTGCAGTATCACCAATAATGCAAGTATAGCTAGCAGAATAGCAAGGTGTATAGTGCTTGGTGCAACAGTAACTGAATAGTAACTAGACCTCACCAGAGGAGCTGGTGGGCACTATTTGTACACAGTAACTGAATAGTTTGGCTAAACCTCACCAGGAGGAGCTGGTGGGTACTATTTGTACACAGTAAGAGAAGTTAGACTAGACCTCACCAGAGGAGCTGGTGGGTACCAGCAAAGAGCACCTCACCAGTGACAAGGGCTCACTGGTGAGTAGAGCAGTCAGGCTAGGATCAGTAACAGGTGAGAAGGTACAGTACAAAATCGACAGGCAAGAGAGTAGTTAGATATCAGGCAAAGTTCAGCAACAGAGTCAGATGGGCAGAAGTACAGAAGCGATTAGCAAGAGCAGGGTCAGAAGATAGCCAGAGTCATACACACAATATCAAGTATACAATACAATAATCCTAGTCTTGTGTGAAATCCCTGGTTTCCTCCCAGATCAAAAAACACACCGGATACTATCTAAGGTCTGAGCGCTAGCACATAAGTAGAGTTGGGCCGAACGGTTCGCTTGCGAACGGTTCCATGCGAACTTCCGTGGTTCGCGTTCGCGTCCCGCAGGCGAACCATTGCGGAAGTTCGGTTCGCCCCATAATGCACCATGGAGGGTCAACTTTGACCCTCTACATCACAGTCAGCAGGCCCAGTGTAGCCAATTAGGCTACACTAGCCCCTGGAGCAACTCCCCCTACTAAAAGGCAGGCAGCGGCGACCATTACGGTCACTCGTGTGCCTGCATTAGTGAGAGTAGGGCGAGCTGCTGCACACTCTCATAGGGAAAGATTAGTTAGGCTTAGCTTGTCCCTGGCTGCATACCTGTTCAGTGAACCCACCACTGCATACCTGTTCAGTGAACCCACCACTGCATACCTGTTCAGTGAACCCACCACTGCATACCTGTTCAGTGAACCCACCACTGCATACCTGTTCAGTGAACCCACCACTGCATACCTGTTCAGTGAACCCACCACTGCATACCTGTTCAGTGAACCCACCACTGCAAACCTGTTCTGTGAACCCACCACTGCATACCTGTTCTGTGAACCCACCACTGCATACCTGTACTGTGAACCCACCACTGCATACCTGTACTGTGAACCCACCACTGCATACCTGTACTGTGAACCCGCCACTGCATACCTGTTCAGTGAACCTGCCACTGCATACCTGTACTGTTCAGTGAACCCGCCACTGCATACCTGTTCTGTTCAGTGAACCCAGCACTGCATACCTGTTCTGTTCAGTGAACCTGCCACTGTATACCTGTTCTGTTCAGTGAACCCGCCACTGCATACCTGTTCTGTTCAGTGAACCCGGCACTGCATACCTGTTCAGTGAACCTGCCACTGCATACCTGTACTGTTCAGTGAACCCGCCACTGCATACCTGTTCTGTTCAGTGAACCCGGCACTGCATACCTGTTCTGTTCAGTGAACCTGCCACTGTATACCTGTTCTGTTCAGTGAACCCGCCACTGCATACCTGTTCTGTTCAGTGAACAGTTTGGTGTGTCAGTGTGAAGCAGTACCTGAATTACACTACCTGATTGATGTATACACATGCAAGATGTTTTAAAGCACTTTAGGCCTGTCATTTAGCGTTCAATATGATTTCTGCCCTTAAAACGCTGCTTTGCATCAAATCCAGATTTTTCCCGGGGACTTTTGGTGTGTATCCCACTCCGCCATGCCCTCCTCCAGGTGTTAGACCCCTTGAAACATCTTTTCCACCACTTTTGTGGCCAGCATAATGCAACAGCATATGCAAGGCTTAAAGGTGCTGTCCTCCACCTCAGCACGCCAGCTCCACTCCCCTCCGCAGCCCTCATGGGTCTCTGGCCTCCTCGCTCCCAGCACTGATTTCTGGGACCACTTGAGCAGACACCGCCAGTCTCTAGCAACCTCTCCACTGGGACACGGGACCTGCCATCCAGGACACAGTAAGAGCCTATGGGCATACAACCTTTCCTTGACAAGGAGCCACAACAGCCTGGCTACATGTACATGTGTGCATACATGCCACTATGCATGAACCTTACATCTAAAGGAATTTGCCTGCTATGCTATGCTGCCATGCTGCATTGAACTAAGCTGAACTATTGCTTTACATGCCTCGCTTGAACGGCTGCTGGTTTATGGAGCTGATGTGCTTGCCTATGATGTTTGGCCTGTGGCTTGAAAGCACGTTTTAATGATACCATCTGCTTATTATATGCTTACTAACACGTGTTGCTGCTCTAGTCCTGTTGTGTCCCATATCAGTTGGAGTTGCTGCTTTATTTATGCTTGCTTCCACATCGATCTGGCTGATGTATACACTAGGTCTGCAATTGTGGATCCTGCCATGACATAACCAAGTGACGTTTCTTTGTTGCATGGAGATATGAAGACCTCTCTTTGCCCTGGTCGGCTGACATATTCATATGGGCTATATTGAATCCATGATCTTCTGCTCTGTGGTCTGTTCATTTGCTTTGTAACAGGCAAACAAACCAAGTGGAACTCTTTGTGGAATTACACAGGTCAATCCTGTTTTGTTTTGAGAATTTTTCTAGCTTGGATGAAAACTGCGCAGTTTGATGGTCGATTCATGTGCACATGATATGTAGAGTGGTGGGAGTTGGGAGAACTGGGATATCCGTGGGGATGCGGGCGGGCTCATGTAGATGGTGGGCTATATGGTGGGAATGATCTCATGTTATGTTTTTAGGAAACTTGATATCATTTTTGTATTTTTTTGAATTAAGAGATTGGTTTGTATTCAATCAGGTCACACCCCTCCGTTATTCTATCTCATTTTATTTGCACTCATAAGAATATTATTCAGACAGTTCTTTGAGGGCCCGTTTCCACTGTTGTGACGCGATTTCGCCAGCATCCCGACGCTTGTAAAAACGCATGCGGATGCGTTTCCGCATGCGTTTTTACCTGCGATTTCGCGTACGATTTAAACCAAATTAACCATGACTCTGCCAGGGCAAAATAACATTGAAAAAGGTGCGAAATCGCACGCGAATCGCGGGTAAAAATGCATGTAAAAATGCATGAGTTTTTCTTATTAAATACATTAGCGGCCATTCACATGGATTCCCGACGCAGAAGAATTCTGTGGGTCCCGTCGTGCAGATTTGGCCCACCGCCAAATCGCTCCCGCACGCCGCACATATGGAAACAGCCCCGGCCACTTCAATGTACCAAGCGAATCCGCATGTCGGCGCCGCATGCGGATTCGCTATGGTGGAAACGAGCCCTGAAACAAAAATCTTAATTTTCCCTGGCTAGCAAGGACAGTTTATTGGTAGTTTCATAGGTCCATTTGACTCTCCTGAAAGACAATTGCATTTCATTATCTGCTAATGGCATAGTCTGATGCGTAGTCTTATGCAAGGCTTAAAGGTGCATACACACATCAGATCAGATCAGATCCACCAGGATGGATTTTCAGATCTGCAGATGACTGCTTGATCTGCAGATGAATGTCAGTTAAATCATGTGTGTATGATGATCTGCAGATCTCATAGATTATCATTGCAATTTGCAGGAATGGATTTTTGGCAGGAGCAGATCTTTTGCAGATACTGATCTTTTGTGTCTGTACAGCATCTGTGTGTGCAGCATCTTGCAAAGATTTTTTTTTTTCTGATGTGGAGTTCAGCTCCATAGAAAAGACTGTGAAGGTATGGCTCTCATACTACATGAAGGGTGGTAAGATTGGTCTGTGATCTTTCATTTTCCAAAGACTATAGTCTGATGTGTGTATGCACCTTTAGAGACTTTGCTGCATACGGATTGCTTTTAAATGCTGCTGAAGGAACATTTGATTGACTAGCAGTCAGAAGTTCATTAAGAGGAAATGGCAATGAATTTATGCATAACCAGTTGTGAATCACAAAGGCTATGAATTCCAGAGGCTTATGTCTCAAATGAGTGGGATCCAGAACATCAACAGCCCAATCAAAAAGATTACCCCTAAAAAGAGTGCAAACGATCTGATCAGCCCAGGTAGAAATTGCAAAATTTCAAAAATCTGGATTTGCCACAAATCTAACCAGTTCTGGTATAAATTTGTCTGCAATTTCAGGGCCAAGTTTTTCAAATTTTCTAAAAGACAGGGAGCTATAACACACGGTGTCAGAAGCCTCCTCCATTTGATTTTGTATTTGGCCCCATCATAATGTAATGCTGGGGGGGGGGGCATACTGTCTGACCACCCAGCACAACAAAGCTAAGAGCAGGATAATGGGAGAGGCTCCACAGGCTGCCCAGAGCGACTGCAGCTCTGGGCTTCCAATAATACGTAATGGCAGCGCAGTGCGATGTTGCGCTGCTCCTGCAATAATAAACATAAAGACAGATACAAGACAGACTGGAGTGAGGTAGCCAATAGCAACCGCTGCAATGGCTACCTCGCAAGGACAGGACTGGAATGAAGCAGCCAATCGTGACCGCTGCAATGGCTTACTTCGCAAGGACTGGACGGGAAGGATTCGCCACTCCTACGCAGGAGATTGGCGCAACCCACATGGCAGAGTACAAGAGCACAGAAAAATCACACAAGAGTATTACAAAGAATTTACAATTACAGCTATCAATGTGATACAATAATCCGCAAACGCAATATGAAAACAAACGCTGACTAGAATATGTATATATTGGCGATTAACCAATATATAACATAAATCAGGAAGACTAGCTAAATCTGGAACAATACAGCAAACTGAGCTAGGTAATACAAAATCTCTATACTAGAAGGAGTATGTATATATGTCCCTGTGGGAAATATATAACATAGCTCCACAGGATAACTGAACTAGAATGTAACAAGACAAGCGTAATATTTCACAGTATTAAAGGCCCCAGTCACAGCTTAGACCGAGCTGAAACCTATGCTAGGCGGAGCACGCCTGCAGGAAGCAAACCTTTGTACTGAAGTCATCCAATGAGAGCAGACATGCAAATCTCCACACAGGTGAATGGTAATCAGTCACAAGCAGGCTGGCTTGATTACCATTCCCTGGCTGACAGACTATCACAAGCAATGCATGCAGAACTATGCCAGCAAATGCATGCAAAGGAACCATAAGGCCTGGAACCCACTGAAATCAGCAAACGCAAACCGCAACCGCTAGCGTTTTGTCTGAGCGGTTTGCAAGCGGATTCATGCGTGTTTTTGGTCGTTTTTTGCAACATTGTATTTTTTTGCCCAGCGGGTGCGTAGCGTTTTGCGTTTTTATCCTGATTGGTCCTGTGAATTATTTTTCATTTTGTTACAGTGTGCTGAACCGCAAAACGCTAGCAAAACAGCTCAGTTTAGGTTTTGCTGAGCGTTTCCGCTAGCGTTTTAATACTTTACATTGAAGCGCTAACGCTCCCAAAATGCTGCAGGTCCTGCGTTTGCGTTTCTGGGAAACGCAAACGCTCCTGTGGAAGTTGCCCAATCCATTAGCATTAGCCCAGTGTTTTGGCAAACTGGTAGCGTATCGCAGTGCTGCCAAAACGCTGCCAAAAGCGCTCCTGTGGGTTCCAGCCCATAAGGCCTGGAACCCACTGAAATCCACAAACGCAAAACGCAACCGCTAGCGTTTTGTCTGAGCGGTTTGCAAGCGGATTCATGCACGTTTTCGGTCGCGTTTTGCAACAGTGTATTTTCCTCAGCGGTTGTGTAGCGTTTTGCGTTTCGCGTTTTTATCCTGATTGGTCCTGTGAATTATTTTTAAATTTGTTACAGTGTGCTGAACCGCAAAACGCTAGCAAAACCGCTCAGTTTAGGTTTTGCTGAACGTTTCTGCTAGCGTTTCAATACTTTACATTGAAGCGCTAACGCTCCCAAAATGCTGCAGGTCCTGCGTTTGCGTTTCTGGGAAACGCAAACGCTCCTGTGGAAGTTGCCCCATCCATTAACATCAGCTGAGCGTTTTGGCAAACCGCTAGCGTATCGCAGCGCTGCCAAAATGCTCAATAAAACGCTCTTGTGGGTTCCAGCCCCTAGGGCTCCTTCACATTAGGGCAGATTTTCTGCGTTTCAACGCAACGGGTAAAGTTTGCGTTACCCAAGGTAAAATTAAAGTCCATAGACTTTCATTTTAGCTTTCACATATAACGCTGCGTTTTTGTGCGTTGCGTTACACTGCACCCAGGCGCAGTTTTTCGGCCAACGCTAGCTTTATGCGTTACAATGTTAGTCAATGTAAAACGCACACTGTTTTTAAACCGTGAACGCGGGCAATCAGTCCCAGAATGCAACAGAGGAACAATGTAGAAAGTTGAAAACTAAAAGGAAAAAAAATTACCTGCGTTTTCCTATGTGCTGTAACGCATTGAAAACACACACTCACTGCAGTGCAATGCATACCAAAACGCTTTAAAATGCATACAACAAAACATATGCTTTGAGCGTTCTCCAACGCAAGCTCTGACGTGAAAGAGCCCTAAGGGCTGGAACCCACAGGAGCACTTTTGGCAGCGTTTTGGCAGCACTGCGATACGCTAGCAGTTCGCCAAAACGCTGGGCTAATGTTAATGGATGGAGCAACTTCCACAGGAGCGTTTGCGTTTCTCAGAAACGCAAACGCAGGACGTGCAGCATTTTGGGAGCGTTAGCGCTTCAATGTAAAGTATTGAACCGCTAGCGGAAACGCTCAGCAAAACCTTAACTGAGCGGTTTTGCTAGCGTTTTGCGGTTCAGCACACTGTAACAAAATGAAAAATAATTCACAGGACCAATCAGGATAAAAACGCAAAACGCTAGGCACGCGCTGGGGAAAAAAATACAATGTTGCAAAACACAACCCAAAACGCGCATGAATCCGCTTGCAAACTGCTCAGACAAAACGCTAGCGGTTGCGTTTTGCGTTTGCGGTTTTCAGTGGGTTCCAGGCCTAACTGCTTGGCTGCAGTATCTCTGCAGCCAGCAGTACATGCTGCAGAAGCAATCATGACACGCAGCTTCCATGGCTGTTACAGTAACTGAATCTCATTATCTGCTAATGGCAGAGTCTCATTACAGGTCTGATGCGTAGTCTAAGGACAACGACTCTGCTGCTTGTAAACATTTCCTAGAACGTTTACGCTTTTTTCTATGTGAGACTTTAGACTTTGCTGCCTTAGGTGATTTATTCAAAGATGAAGGAAAGTTATTAGTACAACTATCTGCTTGCTGATTATTTTTGCAAGCAGTTGAAAGAACAGCTGATTGACAAGCTGCAAGGAGCTCATTAAAAGGATAAGGCATGTTAGTTTTTCTCAGCCAATTATGTATCACAAATGTTAGGAATTCAAGAGGCCTATCTCTCAAACTGGTATGCTCCAGAACATCATAAGGGCTCTTTTCCACTATGAAATCGCAATTGCGTCTCAATTTCCACCATGCGATTGCGATTGAGCTACTATACTCATTATAGTACAACTCAATCGCATACAAAATGCGGAAGAATGACGATTGCGATTTCACCAAAATCGCATCGCAATCGGATCGCACTAATGGAAATTGCTACTGCAATTTCCATTAGTTTAATGTACCTTGCAATTTGCGATCAGAATCAAATCGCAAATCGCAGGCTAGTGGAAAAAGGCCCTAAGCCCACTCAAATAGTTTCCCCTTGAGGACCACAGTCTTTCTACCCCTTAAGGACCAGACACTTTTTTCCATTCAGACCACTGCAGCTTTCACGGTTTATTGCTCGCTCATACAACCTACCACCTAAATGAATTTTACCTCCTTTTCTTGTCACTAATACAGCTTTTTTTTGGTGCTATTTGATTGCTGCTGCGATTTTTACTTTTTATTATATTCATCAAAAAAGACATGAATTTTGTCAAAAATGTTTTTTTTTTACTTTCTGTGCTGACATTTTTCAAATAAAGTAAAATTTCTGTATAAATTTTTGTCCAAATTTATTCTACTACATGTCTTTGATAAAAAAAAAAATCCATTCAGTGTATATTTATTGGTTTGGGTAAAAGTTATAGCGTTTACAAACTATGGTGCCAAAAGTGAATTTTCCCATTTTGAAGCATCTCTGACTTTTCTGACCACCTGCCATGTTTTTCATGAGGTGCTAAAATTCCAGGATAGTACGGCAATACCACATGTGTGACACTTTTTTGCAGCCTAACTGCGCTAAGGGGCCCAAAGTCCAATGAGCACCTTTAGGCTTTACAGAGGTGCTTACAATTAGGAACCCCCCAAAATGCCAAGACAGTAAACACCCCCCCCCCCCAAATGACCCCATTTTGGAAAGAAGACATCCCAAAGTATTCACTGAGAGGCATGGTGAGTTCATACAAGATTGTATTTTTTGTCACAAGTTAGCAGAAAATGACACTTTGTGACAAAAAAAAGAAAAAAAAAAAGAAGTTTCCATTTCTTCTAACTTGCGACAAAAAAAAAATGAAATCTGCCACTGTCTACTTTCCAAAATGAGGTCATTTGTGGGGTGTGTTTACTGTCCTGGCATTTTGGGGGGTTCCTAATTGTAAGCACCCCTGTAAAGCCTAAAGGTGTTCATTGGACTTTGGGCCCCTTAGCGCAGTTAGGCTGCAAAAAAGTGTCACACATGTGGTATTGCCGTACTCAGGAGAAGTAGTATAATGTGTTTTGGGGTGTATTTTTACACATACCCATGCTGGGTGGGAGAAATATCTCTGTAAATGACAATTTTTTTGATTTTTTTTACACATAATTGTCCATTTACAGAGATATTTCTCTCACTCAGCATGGGTATGTGTAAAAATACACCCCAAAACACATTATACTACTCCTGAGTACGGCAATACATGTGTGGCACTTTTTTGCACCCTAACTGTGCTAAGGGGCCCAAAGTCCAGTGAGTACCTTTAGGATTTCACAGGTCATTTTGCGACATTTAGTTTCAAGACTACTTCTCACGGTTTAGAGCCCCTAAAATGCCAGGGCAGTATAGGAACCCCACAAATGACCCCATTTTAGAAAGAAGACCCTCCAAGGTATTCCATTAGGAGTATGGTGAGTTCATAGAAGATTTTATTTTTTGTCACAAGTTAGCGGAAAATGACACTTTGTGAGAAAAAAAAACAATTGAAATCAATTTCCGCTAACTTGTGACAAAAAATAAAATCTTCTATGAACTCACCACACTCCTAACGGAATACCTTGGAGGGTCTTCTTTCTAAAATGGGGTCATTTGTGGGGTTCCTATACTGCCCTGGCATTTTAGGGGCCCTAAACCTTGAGGAGTAGTCTTGAAACCAAATGTCGCAAAATGACCTGTGAAATCCTAAAGGTGCTCATTGGACTTTGGGCCCCTTAGCGCAGTTAGGCTGCAAAAAAGTGTCACACATGTGGTATTGCCGTACTCAGGAGAAGTAGTATAATGTGTTTTGGGGTGTATTTTTACACATACCCATGCTGGGTGGGAGAAATATCTCTGTAAATGACAATTTTTTGATTTTTTTTACACATAATTGTCCATTTACAGAGATATTTCTCCCACTCAGCATGGGTATGTGTAAAAATACACCCCAAAACACATTATACTACTCCTGAGTACGGCAATACATGTGTGGCACTTTTTTGCACCCTAACTGTGCTAAGGGGCCCAAAGTCCAATGAGTACCTTTAGGATTTCACAGGTCATTTTGCGACAGATGTACATAATGCACTGGCGAATTGATAAGGGGGGGTCTGAGGGCAATCTGAGCGTGTGGGCGGGTGATTGGTTGCCCGCAAGGGGCAGATTAGGGTAACAGTGACAGGTGGTGATAGGGTGTGATTGATGGGTAATTAGTGGGTGTTTAGAGGAGAGAACAAATGTAAACAATGCACTTGGGAGGTGATCTGACGTCGGGGCTGCGGGCGATCTGATGGTGTGGGTGGGTGATCAGATTGCCCGCAAGGGGCAGGTTAGGGGCTGATTTATGGGTGGCAGTAACAGGTGGTGACAGGGGGTGATTGATGGGTGATTGACAGGTGAGAATAGATGTATACAATACATTGGGGGGGTCTGGGGAGGATCTGAGGGTGTGGGGGGTGATCAGGAGGCCCCAGGGGGCAGTTAGGACCTAACCTAAAAAAATAGCATTGATAGATAGTGGTAGGGAGTGATTGATGGGTGATTGGGGGGGGGGATTGGGTGCAAACATGGGTCTGGGGGGTGGGCAGGGTGGGAGATCAGTGTGCTTGGGTGCAGACTAGGGTGGCTGCAGCCTGCCCTGGTGGTCCCTCGGACACTGGTACCACCAGGGCAGGAGGCAGACTGTATAATATGCTTTGTATACAATACAAAGCGTATTATACGCTTTGTATGCGGCGGATCGGGGGTTAACATCCTGCTGGCGCTTCCGTATGGCCGGCGGGATGTTGCCGCGGGTGGGAGGAACCAGTTGCCGGGAGAAGCGCACGTCATCAATCACGCGATCGCTCCCCAGGCATGCCAAAAGGACGCAACACCGATGGACGTATTGCGGTCCTTTCGACGTCCACTTTGCCGCCGCCCATCGGCAGTGGGCGGTCGGCAAGTGGTTAAACAAGATATAAACTAACTGGGGTGCCCAGGAAGAAACAGGAGTAGCCTGGAGTTCGGGACTGGCGAGAAACCTGGTACATTCAGGAAAAAACTCATTTTCTGTTTCAGGCCTGGTGCACACCAAAACCCGCTAGCAGATCCGCAAAATGCTAGCAGATTTTGAAATGCTTTTTCTTATTTTTCTGTAGCGTTTCAGCTAGCGTTTTGCGGTTTTGTGTAGCGGTTTTGGTGTAGTAGATTTCATATATTGTTACAGTAAAGCTGTTACTGAACAGCTTCTGTAACATAAACGCCGGCAAAACTGCTCTGAACAGGCGTTTTTCAGAGCGGTTTGCGTTTTTCCTATACTTAACATTGAGGCAGAAACGCATCCGCAATCCAAAAAATGCCTCACCCCGGGAGTATGCGTTCCGCTCTGGTGTGAACCACCCCATTGAGATACATTGACCGAGCATATCCGCAGCCGCAAGCGGCTGCAGAAACGCTGAAAAAGCCGCTCGGTGTGCACCAGCCCTCAGAGTTAAGTTTTTCAAATTTCTTAAAGGAACAGGAACCATAACAGTGTCATATTTGCTGAAGGTCTCCCCCACAATGGGGATTTGTAATGGGGCTATCATAATGTTAGGCTTAGTGGTACATTCTCCACAGTCAGCACGTGGTGTATATCCTGACGTGAAGGAGGTACACACGCTAGCACAAGGAACCAGGATATCCCCAATTTAGTGGAGGAGAGGTCTGGCTCCAACAGGAGATGTGGCACACAGAGCAGGTGTAGATCCGAACAGCCACAAACAATCCTTTCACTATAGTGGCTTGGCGCAAGGTAGCGCTGAGTGCATAAACCAGAACTCAGAAGTTCAGGACAGGTAACAGAATGAACGCTTGCTTAACTAGTCACTGCTTAAGTGACAGCAAGCGTCCATAACAAGACAGACTGGAATGAGGCAGCCAATGCGATTGCAGCGGTGGCGTGCCTCACAAGGACAGGACAGAATAGTCGGGAAATAGAGTCAAAGAAGGCAGACGTAATACACACAAATATACAATCGGTATGACTTCCTAGCGTATTACGATTACAGCTATCAATGAAACTACAAACGACTGACTGACATATGTATATATCGGTGATAAACTGATATATGACATAAGCAAGGAACACTAGCTAAGAACTGGAGCAGGACAAGGAACAGGACTAGGAAGGATTCGCTACTTCTGCGCAGAAGTGAGCGCAATCCACGCAAGGTAACAGGAACAGGACTCAGAAGGATTCGCTACTTCTGCGCAGAAGTGAGCGCAATCCACACAAGGTAACAGGAACAGGACTGAACTAACTTAGCACGGGTGATCACGATAAGCGCAACCTACCGAAACGTGCTGGAAACTGACTGACTGAACACAGGATATAAAAACAGTTTGAGTATGTATATATCAGCTACACTGATGTATTAACGTAACACAAATACAAGGAAAATAACAAACACGCTAGTAGGCGTATATATTGGCGATGAACCAATATATGATGCAAGACTAGCAAAGTAACAATTACTGATAACAAGAACAGGACTAGAAGGACTCATTGACCCCTGCGCAGGAGTCATTGCAGTCCACACGGACAGACAGAGTAACAGACTGATCTGAAACTATGATAGCCCATGGAGCACTGCAGGAAGCAGTCCTTTATACTGAGGTCATCCAATGTAGGCAGACATGCAGATTCCCACACAGGTGAATGGTAATCAATCACAGGCTGACAGCAGGAAAGGGCAGACAAAGCTATGCAGCCTGCAAGAAAGGGATTGCAGCTCCACTGCAACAGACAATGGGCTCTATTCATAAAACATTCCTGCATGCTTACCGCTGCAAACAGCTGACTTTCCCGACCTATTTAGCAATGTGTTCATTCTTAAAAGCTGTTTCCGCATGAAAAGATACAATTCGTGAGCAGTGCGGGAAATTACCGCCTTGTGTGGAGATTATCACAACACATGTCACTGAAGGTTAATTCATAAAGATTAGAGCAGGCGGAATGTGTGCGGAGAAACCCGACTGGGTACTTATCCGTTAGCCGGGCGCATCCTCTAGGTGGCGACAAAAGTCCACCAGAGTTACATCTTTTGGTACTATCCATGTCGGCCTGGAGGGGGAATAGTAATTAATGCCACCTGCCGGATGCGCCCTGCTAACGGATAAGTACCCCCGGGCCCCGACTGTTTAGATAAGGCGATAAGCCAGGGGTAACATTCAAGATAACAGCAAGTGAATTAGAAAGACCTCCCAGGCAGCTGCAGTGAGAAGAGAGCAGACAAGGCATTCCGGAATACCAAGGCTGTGTTTTGTTAACCCCTTGGGTACCTGTTTTCAGATAAATTTCACAGCAGAAAGCCTGCATGTGTAACATTTCTGGAACTTCTAAGCTGCAGCAATTAAATAGATTGTTTAGGAAGACTAATAGACAGATTCAGTGCAGATTCAGGAGGAGAGGCAGAAAAATGCACATGTAAAGGGATGCTGGGGCTGCCTCCTTTATACTAACTCTGTCTCTGCAGGAGAAAACGTATCAAATCAGCCAACAAATGTAACAACTCAGCCAGTACTGCCAGTTTAGTGCAGGAATCAGGGGTGCTCAGCAGGACCCCGAATGCGAAGTTTACCCGGAAATTCGGGTGATTTTTTAATGTTTGCCGAATGCGAACACGAGCAATGCAATCCATGCAGAATCCGAAGTCTCCAGAATGTGCGCTCTCAAATTCGGCCGGATGGAGCTGTGGGTTCGGTTTCGGCTTCGGGATTCGGGGATGACATCATTGGGCCAATCAGAAGTCCTCCAGCCGAGGACCTAGCAACCCTAGCAACCAATCAGAGGAGGAGAGTCTGGCCCTCCCCTCCTCTATAGAAGGCAGTGGCCATCTTGCGGATTCACGCACTTGTGTGACTGCTTGGTACTGAGACATTCTCCAGTGCTGTGCTGTGTCTGAGCAAGTGCATTTCACTGCTAAACCTAGCGTTTTGCTTCCTAAACACCTCCTAAACACATTAATTGTTGTCTTATATAGTTAGCTAGTATTTTGATTGTTTTTATTCAGCTAGTGTATAGTGTATACTGTGCTAGGCTAGGTGTTAGTCTGTGTGTAGGCTAGGCTTGCTAGCCTAGGTAGCCTTAGCCTACTACTAGCTTAGGTAGGTTAGGGATTCTAGTTAGTTGTGTACTTAGTAGTACTAGTTTAGTTAATTATTTATTACTTGGGGGGCGTGGCTTGACGCCTGAGCGGAATGGACGCACGCTAGACTAGCTCCCGACCCGGACCTCCGTAGCTTTGCTCCCACCTAACTTATACCTGACATGAGCAGATCCAGCCGCTCCCGACAACTGAGAGGAACACCCAGGGACCCTAACTCTCTTTTCGGAAAGACGGTACCTAATCTCTTCAGATCACACTCCTCCAGGAAAGCCGCCGAGGCCTCCAAGATGGCGCCGACCCGTGCAGCCTCCCCGGCAGTGTCGCAGTCAGAATCTTCAGACCAGGAGTACGGTAGGCCCGCAAAGCGGGGCGACAACCTCTCCTTTGCCGACTTAAAAACTTTCTCAGACGACATTAAAGCCACCCTGAGAACGGCTATTGCCGAGGTGCGCGACGAAATGGCGGACATAGCGGCCCGCATTACCTCCATGGAGAAGGCGGACTATAAACGAGATGCCCAAATTAAAACCATAGCAAAAGTCTCCTACATACACAACAACAAGCTCATTGAGCATGAACGCCATCTTGGAGACCTCGATAACAGAGGCCGGCGCTGCAACCTCCGAGTTAGAGGGGTCTCTGAGTCCATAGGCCATGACGCAATCGAAGACTCACTGTCAGCCATCTTTAATAAGCTGCTGGATAAACCCAAGGAGAATCTAATTGAATTTGTGAGAGCACACAGAGCCCTACGTCCCCAGGGCAATGAGGGGGACCCACCCAGAGATATAATTTGCTGCCTTCAATCTTTCTCCACTAAAGAAGCGATTCTCTGTGCGGCCAGAGACCAATCAGAAATTACGTTTAATGATAACACAATCGCTATATTCCAGGATCTTTCACCTATAACCCTGGCAAATAGAAGAGCCTTAAATCCTCTACTCCAATTGCTCTCCGACAAGGGCCTAAAATACAGATGGAAGTTTCCCTTCGCCCTAGCTGTTATCGATAAAGGCCGCACTCTTTCCCTCCGCTCACCTGATGGTCTCCCTGACTTCTGTACAGCGTTAGGGATTGTCACCCCTGATCTCCCACTGTGGTATGCGGACTATATAACCCCGATCTCTGATGCAGGCATAATCAACCTGAAAACACCGTTTTCTGCTTCTTCCAAGCTGAACACCCCTTTAAGAGCCAACACCAAGAAATACTCCACCCCAAGAAGCAAGAAATCTCGCACCAGCGATTTCCAATCCACTCCCTTGAGACCCTCAGGTGATGATGACTGAACTTTATCCTTGCTAGGTTCCTTATGGTTCCCCCATCCTCATCGTTCCGAGAATTTACCTTACTCAATCTGTTCGTGATATATGTTTAGATATCCCTGCTATCTAACTGCCATATTGATACGATAAGTTGTGCTCCACTGTTCTCTTAAATCTCACATTTTTTCCATTACAGGTATACGGGACTGTTTATTATTGTTTTTCCCTTAAGGAAATGTCCGGGTCTATAACTATGTGCTGTTTCATAGTTAAATTATATACAACTGTTGCTGATTTGGTGCACCTACTCCGTCCACCAGGTGTTAACCCCTACTCCCCGCCACAGAGGTCACTGATCCTCTGAACCTATCACCCACAATTTAGTGTGATCCTTCTTACAATAGGAGGCTCTCTCACGTGTGATTACTTTTACCTACCTTGAGCTCCTTATCCCCTTCCTCCCTAACCCCCCCCTCCTCACCCCTCTTACCTCCACCCATCCACCCCCCCCCCCCTCCCTTTCAATACCCCTGTCTCTACAGCTTAATGATATTGTCAACTCACTCTGTTTACTACTTTATCTTCGGACTTTTGCTCACAGCTGTACTGCACACAATGCCACCTCAGACAAACTCTTATCCTTTAATGGTCACTGTAAAGACCTTGGCACCCTAGCTCTCCTAACTACAGATGGTAAGCTGCCTCTTTGGATTTTTTACCAAATTCAAAGTTTTGTAAACTCCGTTTCTAAAAAAGCTAAATTGTCAAAGCCTCTCTCCCCATTTGAAATGAAGGCCTCAACCCAGACAAACCTTAGACACTCAGTTTCCTTTATCTACAACCTTCTCACATCTTCAGATTCCTCAGAAATCCCAGGTCCTTTTCAGCAAAAATGGGAATCTCTGCTAAAGAAACCTATCCCCCAGGATACATGGCAAAAAAATTTACACTATCTCTCATAAAGCGTCCTTAAATGTGAACATACAAGAACAAAGCTATAAGGTACTCTCCCATTGGTACCGAACCCCCTCCTTTCTCCACAAAGCTAATCTCTTACCTTCCAGCGAG
The DNA here is from genome assembly GCF_040937935.1 of Hyperolius riggenbachi. Classification (NCBI taxonomy): domain Eukaryota; kingdom Metazoa; phylum Chordata; class Amphibia; order Anura; family Hyperoliidae; genus Hyperolius; species Hyperolius riggenbachi. Next base: position 204,360 of record NW_027152341.1, on the reverse strand, counting down.
TGCTGGAGATGCCACAACCAGGGAGGGGATATTTTGCACATCTTTTGGTCTTGTCCCTTACTAACCTCTTTTTGGCAAAAAGTCCATACCATGGCTGAATCTCTTTCCTCCATGTCCATTCCATTTCTTCCAGAGATCTTCCTTATCCACGCTACCCCACTTCCTCTGAAAATCTACAAAAAATCTATTCTTAGACACATAATCAATGCTGCAAGGAGTACTATTCCAGCTCTCTGGAAATCCAACAGCCCCCCCTCTCTCAAACTCTGCTTTATCAAAATTAATCACATCCAGGAAATGGAAGAAATCATTGCATCTGCTCATGGTAACTCATCCCAATTTGTAGACACATGGAAGACATGGTTGGACTTTAAACTCTCAACAGCATATGCTCAAACTATGAGCTCTCAATAAGCCCTAAGATCTTCAACACACTTTAAGTAATGTTCACCCCACTTTACCAAACTGATACTCCTATACTGCCCTATCTAAATACTTTGAACACTCATCCTACCTGGTCTCTCACCTGAGCAGGTATTATACTAATACAATAACCAATGCATCTCTACCTGGCTAATATATAAGCTGTATACTCTACTCAGAACTTGTTATTTTCCCCCCCACCCTCCTATATACACCATACACATATGTCTTTAGAACTTGTGAGTCCTATTCTGTTTAAGACCTACTCTCTTCTTATTCTGACCCCTCCCCACCATACTTGGCATATTTTATGCTGAAATTGATGTAATATTATACTTCTGCTGTTACTGTTACTACTTGTGATTGTTTTTTCTTATCAATAATATCCTTTTGAAAGTGAACAAAAAAATTATTTATTACTTACTGCTGTAGTCTGTTACTTTATTAGTTTCAGTACTGTGTTAGTTACTGACTGTACAGGCCACCACCACCAGCAGGGTCTGAGTGACCTCTGACTGTCACCTGCCCAAGCCGATTGATTGCTTCTGACCGTGTGTGATCGATTGTAATTGTCACCGACTGTCTGACGCAAGGCTTACTTAGGGCTGGTGCACACCAAAACCCGCTAGCAGATCCGCAAAATGCTAGCAGATTTTGAAACACTTTTTCTTCTTTTTCTGTAGCGTTTCAGCTAGCGTTTTGCGGTTTTGTCTAGCGGTTTTGGTGTAGTAGATTTCCTGTATTGTTACAGTAAAGCTGTTACTGAACAGCTACTGTAACAAAAAACGCCTGCAAAACCGCTCTGAAGTGCCGTTTTTCAGAGCGGTTTGCGTTTTTCCTATACTTAACATTGAGGCAGAAACGCATGCACAATCCAAAAAATGCCTCACCCAGGCATTTTTCGTTTCTGCAAAATGCCTCCCGCTCTGGTGTGCACCACCCCATTGAGATACATTGACCAAGCAGATCCGCAGCCGCAAGCGGATCGGAAAACGCCCAAAAAGCCGCTCGGTGTGCACCAGCCCTTATAGTGTAGTATGCTAGGTGTTTCTTAGTTACCTGCGTGCTTACTACTACTAGTGTCTACTACTAGTACCCCATTCACTTATTTTTTTTTTGAGCTCGGGCTATGCCGCGCAGGAGGATTTCTCAGGGCCTGCTGGGGCGATTCGCCCCTTTCAAAGTGCTGTGCGCGCAGCCAGCACTTTGCTAGCCGCGCGCACAGCTCGATCGCGATCGCCCGCACGCAGCGGCGAAAGAGGCCCCCACCCCCCGCCAGAGCCCTGCGCTGCCCGGACCAATGAGTTCCGGGCAGCGCTATGGGCTGGATCGAGTGCGCATGACGTCAGGACGTCGGCTGACGTCCATGACGTCATGCCGATCGTCGCCATGGCGACAGGAGAAGCCAAACAGGGGAACGCGTTATATACGCGCTCCCCTGTTTGCTATTGATGCCGGCGACGATCGCACTAGAGGGCCACATGCGCCCTCTAGTGGTGTTTCATGTAGCTACCACTCTGGTAGCTTTACATGAAAAAATTTTTTTTAAAAAAACGATTTTTTTGCTCATTTTCAAAAAAAAATTAACCGCCAAGGAGGTTAAGTAGCACGTTAATAAAACCTTTCAGTACAGAATTGCCGCAAGAAGGCGGAAAACTCTGCCGCCTAGGTGTACCTAGAGGTACTACCCTAGGCGAGCCTGTCTTACCTCTAAAAGAAAACCGTCTACTTCTCCCGTGTTCAATTACTTAGGAGAATCGAGTCTTATCTACCCAGGCATTCATAGACTCGGGCTCCGCAGCCAATTTCATAGACTCTGATTTTGCTATAAAGTTGGGATTTCCCATTGTTTCCCCAAACAGACAGATTTTTTTAACTGCAGTGGATGACTCTCCACTTCAGGGGAAACAACCTCTGTCACAGACTCCTGTATTGTTATGCCAAGTGGGGGTATTTCGTAAAGAACAAGTACAGTTCTTTGTGCTCAAAATGGCAACTTCCACAGTGATCCTTGGTATGCCATGGCTACCACAACATTCCCCTCAGATTGACTGGAGTTCCGGTCAGCTATTAAGATGGTTATCTCACTGTCATCATTGTTTGGAGAAAGTTGCTGTTTGTGCTACCAAGGTTCAAATGGAAGGATTGTCCGCACATTATACTGACTTCATTGATGTCTTTTGTCCCAAAGCTGCAGATAAACTTCCTCCGCATAGAAGTTTTGAATGTGCTATTGAGTTGAGGTCAGGTTGTATGCCTCCTAGAGGCCATTTATATAACTTGTCTGGCTCTGAGAAACTTGCTATGCAGGATTACATAAAAGAAAATTTGGCTAAAGGGTTCATCCATCCTTCACAGTCTCCGGCCAGAGCAGGTTTCTTTTTTGTGCAAAAGAAGGATGGTGGCCTTCGGCCATGTATTGATTACAGAGGTTTAAACAAGATTACTGTAAAGAATCGTCATCCACTCCCTTTAATAGATGACTTGTTCTCCCAGGTTACTAATGCAAGTATCTTCTCTAAACTTGATCTCAGAGGGGCATACAAGTTGGTACGCATAAGGGATGGTGACGAATGGAACACGCCCGATGGGCACTATGCATATTTGGTTATGCCCTTCGGGTTATGTAACGCTCCAGCCGTCTTCCAGGAGTAGATCAATGAGGTCTTCCGGGAGGTTTTAGTGTGGTTAGTCCTCGTTTATTTAGACGACATACTCATTTTCTCACCTAGTTTGGCTGAACACAGGGAACATGTGAAGTATGTGTTAAGAAAACGGAGACAGAACTCTTTATATGCAAAACTAGAGAAATGCCTCTTTGAAGTTTCTGAAGTTCCCTTCTTGGGTTATGTAATTTCAACCGCTGATCTCTCCATGGACCCCAGTAAAGTATCTGCTGTGCTGGAGTGGTCACAACCTTTGGGGTTGAAAGCACTCCAGAGGTTCCTTGGATTTGCCAACTACTATAGGAAGTTTATTAAAGGATTTTCTTCTGTGGTGTCACCTCTCACAGAACTTACCAAGAAGGGGGCAGACACTTACAATTGGTCAGCAGAAGCACATGCTGCTTTTGCCACATTGAAGAAGTTGTTTTGTTCCGCTCCCATTTTGCGGCATGTTGATATCACTCTCCCCTTTATTGTGGAGGTGGATGCATCAGAAGTAAGGGTTGGGGCTGTACTGTCTTAACACTCAGGGCTTCAAGGCAGATTGCATCCGTGCACATTTTTCTCTCGGAAGTTCTCTCCAGCCGAGAGAAATTACGATATTGGGAACCGCGAGCTCTTGGCGGTCAAACTTGCGTTTGAGGAATGGCGCCATTGGCTCAAAGGAGCAGAGCATACGATTACGGTCTATCCAGACCATAAGAATTTAGAATATATCTAGGGTGATATTATATTCAGAAAAAGGTGGTCCGCATCCAAAGTTCTCCACAAACAGTAATGTCTTTATCTGGGACTTATCCCTACAGCCAAAACAGGTACAAAAGCTGACATGTTTCGGGCATGCGGCCCTTAATCATAGATATCTAGGGTGCCAAGAGACTTAGTCCCCGACAAGCCCGTTGGTCCTTGCTTTTCTCAAGGTTCAGATTTGTCATTACTTACAAGCCAGGAAGTAAAAACATCAAGGCAGATGCACTGTCTAGATGTTTTGAGCCTGAGACTCCAACAGCCCCAGAGAAGATCCTGCCCGAGAAAGTTGTCATAGCAGACAGTGACACGTGGGAGGATTGGTTGTCTACATTGGGTCCTTATCAACAGGATGTTCCAGAAGGGAAACCAGATGGGGTACTGTCCGTCCCTCTGTATTTCCACTTGCAGATTATACAGTTGTTTTATGCACATAAAAATGCAGGGCATCCTGGAGTGGCTAGAACTCAGGACTTGCTAACTAGATGTGTGTGGTGGCCGTCCCTAGTAACAGATTTTAAGGAGTTTGTCAGAGATTGTTTGGTTTGTGCCAGGAACAAACCTTTCAGACAGGCTCTGGTGGGCACACTCCAGTCTTTACCAGTGCCTGAGCAACCATGGACCCATTTGTCCATGGATTTTGTGGGTGAACTTCCTAGATCGGAGGGTAAAACTGTCATCTGGGTGGTGGTCGACAAGTTCAGCAAAATGGCTCACTTTATTCCACTGGATAGACTCCCCTCAGCCCAGGAATTGGCGGATCTCTTCATCTATCACATTTTTAGGATACATGGGATACCAGAAAATGTGGTGTCAGATAGGGGAGTCCAATTCGTGTCCAAGTTTTGGAAAGCATTTTGTCATCATCTGGGAATGAACTTGTCATTTTCCTCAGGCTACCACCCACAGACCAACGGGCAAACCGAGAGAGTAATCAGTCACTTGAGCAGTTACTCAGGTGCCATGTGGCTGATGCTCAGCTGGAATGGGCAAAATTCATGCCATATGCGGAATTTGCGCATAATAATCTTAAAAGTGCCTCTTCTGGATTCTCTCATTTTCAGGTGGTTTCAGGGAGATCTCCTAAGTTTTCTCCATTACCAGTAGTGTCCTCTTCTCTATCTGCGATGGAAGAGTGGCAGAGATCTTTGAGGGACATCTGGGCTATGGTGAAAAGAAATTTGGAAAAGACTTTTGTGACTCAGAAAAGACATGCTGATAAGAAGCGGGCTGCAGAATGTGAATTTGTTCCTGGGGATATGGTGTGGGTTTCTACACGGCACCCGGCCTTGAAACAGCCCTCAGCCAAGCTAGGCCCTAGGTTTATAGGCCCATATCCTGTATCCAAGAAAATTACCAATGTGACTTATGCGATCGCTCTACCTCCTAGTATGAGATGTGGAAAGTCTTTTCATGTGTCTCTTTTGAAACCTGCAGTGCATGTGGAGTCCTCTCCCCCCCCCCCCTGTGGTGATTGATGGGGAGCCCGAGTATGTGATTGAGCAGATATTGGATTCTCGTTGGGTGTGTAACTGCAGTATCACCAGTATCTGGTGCACTGGAAGGGATATGGGCCTGAGGAGAGATCTTGGGTGCCAGCTCATCGCATGCATGCTGAGGAATTGAAGCAAAGTTTTCATGAACTACATCCTGAGAAACCGTGTGGTATGTGTCCGGAGTCCACGCCTCAAGGGGGGGGGGGGTACTGTAATGAATAGTGACATATCAGCTTTGGTGGATAGCAGTACCACCACAGCTACTTCTGGTTCTCTGCCTGCCAGTCTCCCCGCACCTCGGGTGTCTAGCACGCTGAGGACGAGTGTGGGGAATAGCCACATGTCAGCTGCGGTGGATGGTGGGTCCACCGCGGTCATTGCTCGGTCCCTGCCTGCTGGTTTCTTCGCGCCTCGGGCGTCTAGCACGCCGAGGATGGGTGTCTCTGCTGCTCTCAGGGGGACATTAGCGCATGCACGCGCTCACCGTCAGGATCTTTATGCCAGGAGGAGGCGCGCCAGTTGACCGGCAGATCGGCTGACATCAGAGGACACGCTCGCCGCTCCTGATTGGCTGAGGGTGGTGGGCGTGCCTTGGGGGGTCTTCTCCGCTTCTTAAGCCTCTCGGCTTCACTTTCAATTTGTCTGCTGTTGCGAATACTTCGTGTTAGCGCTCAGACCTTAGTCAGTTCACTAGTGTGTTAGAACCAGCAGGAGCTGGGAATTCACACTTAGAATTGGCTTGATAGCTTAATATTACTAAAAACTGTTTATGATCTGTGTATGACTGGCTAGTTCTGACTAATCTTGCTCTCAGTGATTCTGTACCTTTGCCCATCTGATCCTGTTGCCAACTCAGCCTGATTACCGTTCTGTCTCTGTCTCCTGATTTTGTACTTCTGCCCATCTGATCTTGCTGCCAACCCTGCCTGATATTCGTTCTACCTCTGTCTGTCGATTCTGTACCTGACCTGTCTGTCTGTTGCCGAACTGCTCTGTCTGACCACTCTACTCTCACCAGGAAGCCCTTGTATCTGGTGAGAGGTGCAGTACGGGTAGTACCCACCAGCTCCTCTGGTGAGGTATTGTTAATACTATCAGTACTTACTGTTGCACCAATCACTACACTCAGTGCATTAAAGTGCGACTAGGTCACGTTACTTCTTGGTGTCTATTAGTATTGTTAGCTAATACATCAGTTATCTATATATCTGTATTATTGGTGATTCTGCAGATCATCATATAATCAGGTATAAATCTACATTATAGGTGATACTGCAGATCACCTGATAATCAGAACTCTGTTCTTGCTAACAACAATGATTACAATGTGCCAACTCGCTGGAACTCCACCCTGGCAATGTTGGAGCGGCTGGTTGAGCAGAGGAGGGCTGTCAACCCGGTACATCTATGATGCCACTGTCGCCGGCACCGGCAGCACCAAACTCCAGCTCCTCTCCAACGCACAATGGGGGCAGATGCAGCAGGTCTGCTTGGTGTTGGCTCCCTTCCTGCAGGGAACCAACCTGGTGAGTGAACAACAGGCATCCCTCTGCCAGTGGGTGCCCTTTGTTTGTCTGCTGGATGTGAGAAAACGCGGAAAAGCCGCCGCGGACGCTCAGAGCAAGGCAGCTGTTTCCGCGTCCAACGCGGCGGTCTGCACGCGTGGGCCTACATCTGCTAGTATGGCCAAATGCAGAGAAACCACCGCATGCCTTGATAGCGGTGCGGCGGATTCCACGTCCAGTGCGGCGGGTGGTACGCAAGACATGTCTGGTGTGGCTGGGACTGATAGTCCACACAGGTTCAGAAGTTTATGTATGTTCTGTAAAGTTAACGTATCCTCTGTAATTTCTGTGTATCGAGTAGGCATGTGCCTAGATGTGTGCCTACACTCATGTTCCTGAAGGTGTTTCTTTGGGTAGACGTTTGATTGTAGTGCCCAATATGATGGACTTGGACTTACCCTGAAGGGTTAATGTAGTAGTTGGTCAGCTGACCAAGCAGGAGGGACAATCAATTTGGGTGTGTATTGTTGAAGTTCATAAGTTTGCTGTGTTGGTGAGGTTGCATGTACACTTGAGGAAGGGGGAAACCCCGAAACATGTCGTGTCGGCTACTGAATTGATAAACGCAAGTTTATATCGCCATTTGAGTACCTCCGTCATTTCTGCTTGTTCTGTTATACTTCAGACTAGTTCCAGGGTGTTGATGATCACAGAGCTCACACCCAAGACTAGGCATTGTCTATTATCTGTTATGACCTTCTGCTTTCCTGACCACTCTTCTGTTCACTGATTTGGTACTTTGCCATATCTGATACTCTGTTGCAAAACCCTGCTTGCCTTAGGATTACCATATCAGCCTCCTGTCTTTGTACCTTGTATGTCAGTCTGTTGCCGACCTGGCTTGTCCGACCTTGAGAGCTATCTCCCCAGTTAAGAGATAGTTCACAGATCAGTCAGTGACATCCTTCTCTTGGTGTCACTCATGCTCTGGTCCTTCCCTCTCCCAGTCTGACTCCTCCCCATGGGAGAGTCTCAGGCTGCTGAAAGGTACTACTCCAGCAGTATTCCCTACTGCCTTGTACCTGTCTTCCTGGTATTGTTCTCAAAGTATTACTGTTGCACCAAACATTCATATCTCTCAGGTGTCCAGAGGTTAGTAATATATCTGATTATCGGTGATACTGCAGATCATCAATAATCGGGTATATATCTGAATTCTTGGTGATACTGCAGTTCACCAATAATCAGACCCTCTCTGTGTTACACCGATCGTTACACTGGACAGGGCACTTGGCAATTTGGTGGATTTGGGAGAGGAGGCCCTGAACCAGCTAGAACAGCAGCCGCCTGTGCAGTCCACTGCTCCACAGGTATTTGAGTCCCTGGAGGAGGATGAGGAGGAGTTGGAGGTGCTGGACGTTGCTGCTGGGGGGGGGGGGGACATCGGAGCGCAGCAGCAGTGGTGCGAGGGTGGAGAAAGGAGGAAGAGTTTTAGGGGCAAAAGGAAGAGGAGGACGCTGACCCTGATGTCTGTTAGATGGACCACCCTGTTCTGCCTGCGCACAGACCCCAGGGTCAAGCGGATGCAAGCGAGAGAGGACGCCTGCATCAGCATGATCCTGGACCCACGGCTGAGGGGGAGGTGGGATCAGTTTCTGCCTGCCAGAGACCGTGAGCAGCGAGCAAGGGAGTTGCAGGAGATCCTTTGTTCGGCGACTGGAGGAAGCCTTTCCCCCGCCTTCCACCCCCTCTTTCCCTTTCCATCCGCCAGCACAGCAGCCAGTGCCTGCGGCCAGCAGCAGCGTCAGGCACCCAGGAGACCTGCTGTCATTGACGCAGGTGTTCTACATGAAGGTACAACAGCCGAGAGAGGAGGTGCGGGCAGCAGCCACCTTCGCTGAGAGTCACAGCCAGCGCATGATCCGGATGGTGGCCAACTACATGGGGTCCTTCAGTGGGCTTGACACCGGCAGCGAGGAGCCTGTGGACCCCATGGAGTACTGGGTGGAGTGCTTGCACATCTGGAGGGAGCTTGCGCAGTACGCCCTGGCGGTATTGTCTTGCCCCCCCCTTCCAGCGTGCTGTCTGAGAGGTGCTTCAGTGCGGCCAGTGGCGGGGTCACCAAGAAGCGCTCTCGTCTGTGTCACAGGAGCCCTGGTGGCCAGACCGCAAATTGCCTTCCAATCGGTTTCAGCACGCAGACCATGCAAGCTTTGGTCGTGATCTTTGCTAAGAAACCGACAGAAATTTGGGCAGCAGCCCGACTAGAAGGGAGCCTGTGAGGTACGGTGATTACAACTTTACACACTATTTCAGGGTATCTTCCACCACCACTGGTATGGGCCAGTGGACCCTACTGACTGACTGACTGATCCTGCAAATAAAACGGTTAAGCACTGTATTCTGTCTAGATATCAACAATAGTAGCGTTTCTTCAGAAACCTGGGATCAGTTTCTGTGTATGGCTGTATAGCAGGTGTAGCGGAACAGTAAACAACTTTGATAAAGTCTTTATTTATGTGCAAGATAAATAATTAATATATACAGACAATCATTAAAATCAACAATTATTGAAACATTAATAGCCAGTATGAAATAAAAAAGGAGAGAAAATACTTAGGGTTTGTGGAAATATGTCCGTTCTGGGAAAACTTGTAGAGTTCCTTTTGTTCAGTTTCAGCAAAGTTCAAAGTCCAAACAAAATGGCTACCACTCGTTCCTCAAAAGTGGCAGCAGCTATCAGGATGGTGGAAATTGGAGGAATGAGGGAGGAGTCCCTCGTGAACACTTTTGAACAATGCACATCTTTGGGTGGAGCCTCAAGTACAGCCCAGGGGTTGGACAGGGGCGGTGAGCTCCCTGGCTGGGTGCCCTATGCCCACCAAATATGACATTTGTCATATCTCGGCTTACGCTTTCCGCACACACATGACCATCACATATTCATATTTCTCAGACTATGCCAGTTCATATGATACCAAACGTGGGCATGTTTGCATGCTTGGCTAAAAAACAGTGGAATACCCCGAGTTCTGGTTATGCCAGTGGCCTCAATTTAATATAAAAATACTCACAAGATCCGGACAAGCAGAATGATATAACTTTCACATTTCTCACCTGAACGGTATTGCTTAAATATGCAAAAAAACATATACAACATTCATTTCTTCCTGCTTATTGCTGCAGCCAGGCTGTCTGGTTTCAAGCTGTGACTAGCTCTCTGGGCTCTCCCTGTATGAAAAGGCATTTTGGTTTGTTAATTAACATCTGAGTGTGATCAGCTTGGTCAAACTGAATTTTACATCTCTGGCTAAATTAGCAAGTCACAGGGCCAGTTTCCATGAAAAGACTCTGCTAACTAACTCCTATGAAGACAGCAGAGACCCCCCAGGCTGGACTGCCTGGTATCCACAGACATAAGATTCTGATTTGGCAGCGCAACGACAATCGAGGCAGGAAACAGATTGCGGTTGCGTTTTCTGGTCTGATGGCTCGTCCGTCACAGTCTGTCCACAGAGGGCATGGACAGACTGACATTTTTGAAGATTAACCAGGCCTGGATAGAAGGCACGTTCCTGGCACCTGTTGTCGGGGAAAGGAAGACATGAGGTGCCTGCCTAGGAATTACAATACATTGCCTGCTGCCTGCCATACTTGACGATTCCTCCTCCTGCTGGCCTGCTGCATTGATTTATTTATGAATTTATTTATGTATTTATTGTATTTCCACATGACTCCTCCTGCTGCTGCTAGCCTGCTGCATTGATTTGTTTATGAATTTATTTATGTATTTATTGTATTTCTATGTGACTCCTCCTGCTGCTGCTGGCCTGCTGCATTGATTTATTTATGAATTTATTTATGTATTTACTGTATTTCCACGTGACTCCTCCTGCTGCTGCTGGCCTGCTGCATTGATTTATTTATGAATTTATTTATGTATTTACTGTATTTCCACGTGACTCCTCCTGCTGCTGCTGGCCTGCTGCATTGATTTATTTATGAATTTATTTATGTATTTATTGTATTTCTATGTGACTCCTGCTGCTGCTGCTGGCCTGCTGCATTGATTTATTTATGAATTTATTTATGTATTTATTGTATTTCCACTTGACTCCTCCTGCTGCTGCTGGCCTGCTGCATCAATTTATTTATGAATTGATTTATGTATTTATAAAGCGGCAACATATTACGCCGCGCTCATTTTCATCCTCCTGCTGTCAGTGGTCCCACCACCAGGGACCACACAATACATTGCCTGCTGCCAGTGCCACACGTCACTCCTCCTCCTGCTGCATTTATCCTCCTGCTGTCAGTGGTCCCACTGCCAGGGTCCACACAATACATTGCCTGCTGACAGTGCCACATGTCACTCCTCCTCCTGCTGTTGTATTTATTCTCCTGCTATCAGTGGTCCCACCGCCAGGGTCCACACAATGCATTGCTTGCTGCCAGTGCCACACGTCATGTTTTTTTTTTTTTTTTTTAATTACACCTATTTCTATGTGATTTCCCTTTAAAAAAAAAAAAAAACAAATTCGCGAACACAAATTTTTTACTGAATTTTGACCCCAAATTTCGTGGTCGGAGGCGAATTCGAATGTCATGCGGACCCGAATTCGAATGTACCCGAACCGAATTTTGGTACATCTAAGCATGCCTGACGGGAATTCCCCGACCTATTATCGCAAGTGTAATCATTTTTATGAATTAGCACACAAAAGTCTTAAATACCGATGCTGTGTTTTCCCTCCAAGATTTTTTTTTTTACCGCAAATGTTTTATGAATAGAGCCCTCAGTGTGAGCGCAAGCAAAACTATGCAAGCAAATGCATGCAAAGAAATCAAAAAACTGCTTGTCTACAGTAAAACTGCAGCCAGCAGTACATGCTGCAGAAGTGATCATAACAACTGCACTGCCCCAAATATACTGCAACCAGGGACACTTACTTTAAGAAATTGTTGGTACTATTCCCAGACTTTCTCACTCTAGAAGATGAGAGAAAAACATATATATCCTACTGGGAGAAGAGGAATCCACAGTGACAATCGCTGCACACTATGTCACAGCATGCCACAGACTGAGAGGAGCATAACGAAACTGTAAACCTAAAAAATGTCCACAGACTGCTTAGCCATCATGCCAATAAAGCTATCTTTGATTTGATTTGAACATTTGGAATGTTTAACTTTTTTGCTTACTTTTTGTTTTTTTACTTACTTTCCGAGGACAAACTTCTTTCCCCATGGGACAGTGTGGAAAGCGCAAATTGCACAGAGATATGACTAAGTACACTGCACTTTGTCCCAAGTGGAATGAGAGGTTTCTGACAGCCCTGTGTATTTGGGTCTCTCGAAAGCTGATGTGCATATTGGCGTATCCAGTGGGTCGCGCCCGCCGCACTGCATCGCCAAAACAGACCTTCAGGGACAACTGCGTTAGTGCATGGTATTCCCTGTCTGGCATTCGGCCAAGTAATCTTTGTGTCTCCAACCGGCCGACGCAAATTGCCGCAGTAGCGTAGGTATGCACTAGCGTTAAGTCACACACTTCCGGCGTAGTGGGGACTGCAAAGTGGGACTTTCGCTAGGCAATTTGCCGCAACACATCGCGCTGGTGTGAACGAGCCGAGAGACCTTTGTGTGCCTACTCTCTCGTGTTCCCTACTCTAAGAGTGTACCTGCTTATGGTAGTTCTCGAAACACTCCCCTACGCATAGACAGGCTGGTCAGGACAGTAGGGACAATAAAAAGTGGTGTCACTCCTTATTCCTGCCCTGCTGCAGACACGACAACATTTTCTTGGGGGAAGGGTGAGATAGTGTACCTGGAAAGACATGCAGGTAGTGTCTTTCATGTAGCCGGCTAACTACATTTTGGGGTTGGGCCACGGCTCCTCCTGGATACAGGATTTCCGAAACGATATCTTCCTGAAATTGAAGGAAGGCTCTTTTAGTTCTTCCAGCCTTACTGTAGAGAACAAAACTGTTGTAAATTGCCAACTGAATCAAATAAAAAGACACTTTCTTATACCAGCATCTGGTTCTGTGGGAAACCAAATAGGGAGCCAACATCTGGTCGTTTAAGTCCACCCCTCCCATGTTAAGGTTATATTGGTGGATGGCGAGGGGTTATTCAACAACCTCAGTTGCTCGTTGAATTTGGACTGTTGTGTCTGTGTGGATGGTGGACAAAAGGTAAACATCCCTCTTGTCCTTCCATTTCACCGCGAGCAGGCAACCCTCTCCCCCGTGCAAGTCGAATACTAGTGAGCCATTGGGGGAAGTGCTGGCGACTAGGCCGTACGGTGCCACAGCAGCAAATTCAGAGTAGCTGTAAATGCTGAGGGCCAAGGTTTTATAGTAATTGTCCATGTAAAGATGGTACCCCTGCTGGAACAAGGGTGACACCAAGTCCCAAATAATCTTACAATACAATAACATTTCTATAGCGCTTTTCTCCCATAGGACTCAAAGCGCTTAGGCTCTGTAGCGCTTGGTGGTATATTCTCCACGGTCAGCCCACAATGCAGATCCTGACGTGAAGGAGGTACACACGCTAGCACAAGGAACCAGGATATCCCCAATTTAGTGGAGGAGAGGACTGACTCCAACAGGAAATGTGACGCACAGAGCAGGTGTAGATCCGAACAGCCACAAACAATCCTTCCACTATAGTGGCTCGGCGCAAGGTAGCGCTGAGCGCATAAACCAGAATTCAGAAGATCAGGACAGGTAACAGAATGAACGCTTGCTTAACTAGTCACTGCTTAAGTGACAGTAAGCGTCCATAACAAGACAGACTGGAATGAGGCAGCCAATGCGATTGCAGCGGTGGCGTGACTCACAAGGACAGGACAGAATAGTCGGGAAATAGAGTCAAAGAAGGCAGACGTAATCCACACAAATATACAATAGGTATGATTTCCTAGCGTATTACGATTACAGCTATCAATGAACTACAAACGACTAAATGACATATTTATATATCGGCAATAAACCGATATATGACATAAGCAAGGAACACTAACTAAGAACTGGAGCAGGACTAGAAAGGGTTTGCTACTTCTACGCAGAAGCGAGCACAATCCACACAAGGCAACAGGACTGACTAGCTAAGCACGGGTGATCACGATACGCGCAACTTACCAAAACGTGCTGAAAGCTGACTGACTGAACACAGGATATAAACAGTTCGTGTACGTATATATCAGCGACACTGATGTAGTAACGTAACACGAATACAAGGAAAATAACAAACGTGCTAGTATGCATATATATCGGCGATGAACCAATATATGATGCAAGACCAGCAACGTAACAAATACTGATAAACAGGATCAGGAACTAGAAACACGCTCTGGGGCCAAAGTGACAGCAAGACAGGCTGGTGCTGCTGAGACTATGATATCCCATGGATCCCTGCAGGAAGCAGTCCTTTATACTGAGGTCATCCAATGGGAGCAGACATGCAGATTCCCAGACAGGTGAATGATAATCAATCACAGGCTGACAGCAGGAAAGGGCAGGCAATGATATGCAGCCTGCCAGAAAAGGATTGCAGAAGGAATCAACACATTGGTCTCTATTCTAAATGAGTTACTGCATGCGGAAAAGTGTTTTGCGGTATTTTTTTGCACAAAAACAGGGTTTGGCTTGATTTTCAATGTGTTTGCGCATAAATTTTACGACTGCGGGAATAGTGCGGTAAAAGTGCAGTAATGGTTCGGTAATAGTTCGGTAGCGTACTGTGAGAAAACGCGGAAGAGCCGCCGCCATGAGCCAGCGGTCGGCGGCTCTTTCCGCGTCCAGTGGCCGCACACACGGGGAGGCAGCCGCCTCCTCCCAGCATGAGGCGGCTGTCCCCGTGGAGAGACAGGCTGAGCGCCGGGTCACCGCCGCATTGGACGCGGCGGTCGGCGCGCATGTCCCCGCTGCGGAGACTCCGCAGAGCGGGGCTGCTGGGGCTGGGACTCGTAGTCCCTCAAAGTTTAGAGTGACGCGCGCGCACGCACTCAGGAAGTAGATATGCCTGTCAAGATGAGTCAGCTGACCAGGCTGGTCAGCTGACTCTGGCTCCACTCCCCATTGGTCCAGCGCTTGGGGTGGAGCTGGAGAAGTATATGTGTATATATACTGCTGGCTGTTCACTTGCTCCTGGTCTGGCGTTGCGTTCACATATGTGGGAGCACCCAGATCCGTAGTTAGATCCGTTAGTGTGCCGGGACCAGCTGGAGCTGTAATCCTACACTAAGCTAGATTCTGTTGATAGCTTAAAGTACTAGTTTGATTGTGATTATCTGTTATGACCTTTGCCTGCCTCGACTATCCTCCTGAACTCTGACCTTGTACCTCGCTATATCTGATACCCCGTTGCTGAACCCTGCCTGTACTTTGACTCCGCCTCTGCCTCCTGATTTTGTACCCCGATATTTCTGACACCCTGTTGCTGAACCCTGCCTGTACTTTGACTCCGCCTTTGCCTACTGATATTGTTCTTATCTGTCCGTCTGTTTATGACCTGGCTTGTCCGACCTCGAGAACCGACCTCACGATTGGAGGCGGTTCCCCGTCCTGTTAGTGACACTCCCGCCTGAGTGTCACTTTCGGACTTCCCTTCCCTCTGTCAGTCTGACTCCTCCCGTCTTGGAGAGCTCAGACCTGCGGAAGGAATCTGTGCAGTGCTCCTTGCTGCACTGAGACTTGTCCTCTATATTACTGTTGCACCAATCACAACACTCTACTCAGGTGACCAGAGGTTAGCTAGTATATTGGATTATCGGTGATACTGCAGATCACATATAATCTGATATACGTCTGTATTTCCCGTGATGCTGCAGATCACCGGTAATCAGACCTCTCTGTGCTTCACCGAGCGTTACAGAACGCCAGACCACAAAACCGATGGAATCACGCGCTGATCCTCTGACTGTGCTTGCCACTTCGGTGGATAACATTCATCAAGCACTGGGCCAGCACAAAGCCTTAATCGATGCTCTATCAGGCTCTGTGAAAACTAGGGATGGGACTTCGAATCCGGCGAATCCACGAATCCATCGAATCTTAGGAAAGATTCAAGATTCGTGGATTCAAATCCCCAGGCCATTTGCGCGCATTCGAATCCGACGACTCCGCGCAACCCGCCGCAACATTTCGTCGCACGCGTATACATTACCTGCGCCGCTTGTGACGTCATCGCGACCACCTCCGACCTTGCGTCCATCCGCGCGTTGCTCCCGCGTGATGACGTTGACGCTGCCCTGCCTCTAGACGTCGCTTTCGCGGAGAAGACCCGGCGTGGACGGACGGACTAGATCGGAAGGCGTGGACGGACAGAACAGCGACAGGTACAGTATGTCCGGGGGCACCCGTGGGGGACGTTGCTGGTGGGGGACATTGCTGGTGGAGGTCGGCTGGTGGTCGGCTGGAGGTCGGGTGCGGGCCTACGTGAGGTCGGGCGGCCTACTAGGGGACCTATGCCTGGTTATCTATACTGGGGAGACCTATGCCTGGCTACCTATACTGGAGAGGACCTATCTACCTGGCTATCTATACTGGGGGGACCTATGCCTGGCTACCTATACTGGGGGGACCTATGCCTGGCTACCTATACTGGGGGGACCTATGCCTGGCTACCTATACTGGGGGGACCTATGCCTGGCTATCTATACTGGGGAGACCTATGCCTGGCTACCTACACTGGAGGGACCTATGCCTGGCTATCTATACTGGGGGGACCTATCTACCTGGCTATCTATACTGGGGGGACCTATGCCTGGCTATCTATACTGGGGGGACCTATGCCTGGCTACCTATACTGGGGGGACCTATGCCTGGCTATCTATACTGGGGGGGAACTATGCCTGGCTACCTACACTGGGGGGGACCTATCTACCTGTCTATACTGGGGGGACCTATGCCTGGCTACCTATACTGGGGGGACCTATGCCTGGCTATTTATACTGGGGGGACCTATGCCTGGCTACCTACACTGGGGGGACCTATGCCTGGCTATCTATACTGGGGGGACCTATGCCTGGCTACCTACACTGGGGGGGACCTATCTACCTGTCTATCTATACTGGGGGACCTATGCCTGGCTATCTATACTGGGGGGACCTATGCCTGGCTATCTATACTGGGGGGACCTATGCCTGGCTACCTACACTGGGGGGGACCTATCTACCTGTCTATCTATACTGGGGGGACCTATGCCTGGCTACCTATACTGGGGGGACCTATGCCTGGCTACCTATACGGGGGGGACCTATGCCTGGCTATCTATACTGGGGGGACCTATGCCTGGCTACCTACACTGGGGGGACCTATGCCTGGCTATCTATACTGGGGGGACCTATGCCTGGCTACCTACACTGGGGGGGACCTATCTACCTGTCTATCTATACTGGGGGGACCTATGCCTGGCTATCTATACTGGGGGGACCTATGCCTGGCTATCTATACTGGGGGGGACCTATGCCTGGCTATCTATACTGGGGGGACCTATGTCTGGCTATCTATACTGGGGGGACCTATGCCTGGCTACCTGCACTGGGGGGGGGCTATCTACCTGTCTATCTATACTGGGGGGACCTATGCCTGGCTGTCTATACTGGGGGGACCTATGCCTGGCTATCTATACTGGGGGGACCTATGCCTGGCTGTCTATACTGGGGGGACCTATGCCTGGCTACCTACACTGGGGGACCTATGCCTGGCTATCTATACTGGGGGGACCTATGCCTGGCTATCTATACTGGGGGGACCTATGCCTGGCTATCTATACTGGGGGGACCTATGCCTGGCTACCTACACTGGGGGGACCTATGCCTGGCTACCTACACTGGGGGGGGGACCTATCTACCTGTCTATCTATACTGGGGGAACCTATGCCTGACTATCTATACTGGGGGCACCTTTACCAGAAGCTACCTATACTGTCATTTTGATTATCATGTGCTTGTTCTTTGAGAAAAGGTTTGGTGGTTGAACTTAATGAGCCTTTCCTACCCTTCTACCTTTATGAATGCCTGCAGTCCAAGCCCCACACAAGCCAGATACTCGCTGATGGCTACTGTTGCCTGAGCCTCACACAAGCTGCCTCCAAAGTAGGAAAGAGACACCACCACAGACATCTTGCTACAGTAAGAAAAGTAGTAATATACTCGCATTCTGTATGTCTTTTTGAGGGGCACAATGTACTGTACCTTACTATGTTTCTTCCATATATCACACAATTATTTTGTACAAGATTCGTGAGATTCGGGATTTGAAAGGTTTGAGATATTCGAGAACCTTTTCAGATTCGGATTCGGATTCGAAAAAATTGTGGATTCGTCCCATCCCTAGTGAAAACCCTCCAGATGTCAGTCGATTCAGTGCGATCCCCTCATAGTGATGACATACGTATGCCTGTACCTGATAAATTTTCCGGCCACAAGTCTGACTTCCAGAATTTCAGGAGTAGAGTGTTGTCGTATTTCGAGTTAAGACCCCGATCCTCGGGGACTGAGACCCAACGGGTCATCTTCATTAAGACTTTGTTGACTGGGGACTCCCAGTCCTGGGCATATAACCTGCCTCCTACCGATACCGCTCTGACCTCGGTAGAGGAATTCTTTAAGGCCATGGCCATAATCTACGACGACCCTGACCTTGCTGCGTCCTCAGAGCGGAAGCTCAAACTTTTGCGGCAAGGCAGAGGTTCGGTCGAGGATTATGCGGCGGAGTTCCGTAGGTGGTCAGTCACCTCTAGATTTGATAACTTCGCCCTAATGGATTATTTTTTGTCTGGGTTGACGGAGGAGGTTTCCGACTTAATGTTAACCGTACCCGAGCCCAAGACAGTTGATGAGGCCATATCATCGGCCATTCGAGTAGATCGCAGGCTACGCCATCAGAGACAGGCCAGGGGCAGTCACCGTGTCAGGGTGACTTCGTACGCGGCACCGGTTGCTGCATCCTCTGTAACAGCATCTCCGCCTGTCTCACCCTTTCCGGCCTTGCCTCCACCAGAGCCGATGCAAATTGGTCGATCAAAACTGACCCAGGTGGAGCGAAGGCGGAGGATGACGGAACAACTGTGCCTATACTGTGCAGAAGCAGGACATAGGGTGCGAAACTGCCCCAACAGGGCGGGAAACGGGTCTGCCTAGGAGTAGTGGGGGGTGACACCCTAGGCACACAAACCTCACCCCTTAAAGAGAAAAAATTACTTCTCCCTTGTATGGTTACATGGGATGATAAGTCTGTCGCCACTGAAGCTTTTATTGACTCCGGCTCAGCGGCTAACTTTATGAATTTTGAGTTTGCTCAGGAGTTGGGTCTACCACTCACTCCCGTGAGACCCTCCATTCAGGTCACGACAGTTGACGACTCCCCTTTGCAGCGGAATCGTCCCCTGTCACAGACTCCGCTGGTGAAGCTCACCATAGGGGTATTGCACGGGGAGCAGTTACAATTTTTTGTTTTACACATGTCCACCTCCACTATTATCCTAGGCATGCCTTGGTTGCAGGTTCATTCCCCGCAGATAGACTGGGCCACAGGACAGTTGACAGCATTTTCACCTCATTGTTTCCAGCAGTGTTTGGGGAGACTGACATTAGGTCTAACTAAGGTACAGGTGGAGGGTATACCGGAACAATACTCTGATTATGCCGATGTGTTTTGTCCCAAGGCCGCGGATAAATTACCCCCGCATCGGCCATTTGACTGTCCCATTGACCTTCGTTCCGGTTGTATGCCTCCTCGAGGCCATTTATATAACTTATCTGGCCCCGAGAAACTCGCCATGCAGGAGTACATCCGTGAGAACTTGTCAAAGGGCTTCATCAGGCCGTCCCGGTCGCCCGCTGGGGCAGGCTTCTTTTTTGTTAAAAAGAAAGACGGGGGTTTACGGCCTTGCATCGATTATCGTGGCCTCAATAAAATCACAGTGAAGAATCGCTACCCGTTACCACTCATAGACGATTTGTTCACACAGGTCACTGAGGCTAGGATATTTTCTAAGCTGGATTTACGGGGGGCATACAACCTGGTGCGTATAAGGAAGGGCGATGAATGGAAGACGGCCTTCAATACCCCTGATGGGCACTACGAGTATAGGGTGATGCCATTCGGTTTATGTAATGCCCCGGCCGTCTTCCAGGAACTCATTAATGAGGTTTTTCGGGAGGTGTTGGGAAAGTTCGTTTTAGTCTATCTAGACGATATTCTCATTTTCTCTAACAACCTCCCGGAACACAGAACCCATGTCAGGATGGTACTAGACAAACTGAGGCAGAATCTGTTATACGCCAAACTCGAGAAATGTATTTTTGAGGTCACGTCGGTTGCCTTTCTGGGGTATATAATCTCCACCTCAGGTTTGTCTATGGACCCTGCCAAGGTCTCTGCGGTCCTGGAATGGCCGCAGCCGGTGGGGTTAAAATCATTGCAACGGTTCTTGGGGTTTGCGAACTACTATAGAAGGTTTATTAAGGGGTACTCCACAGTAGTCGCCCCTCTCACTAGCCTTACTAAAAAAGGGGCAGACACCACTCAGTGGTCTCCCGAGGCCTTACAGGCTTTTTCTAAATTAAAGGGGTTGTTCTGCTCAGCACCGATACTCAGGCACGTGGACACTTCTTTTCCGTTTATTGTTGAGGTAGACGCCTCGGAGATCGGGGTGGGGGCTGTGCTGTCCCAGCGTTCTGGTCTTCAGGGTAGACTGCACCCGTGTGCCTATTTCTCCAGAAGGTTCTCTCCGGCAGAGAGAAACTACGACATAGGCAACGGGGAGCTCCTGGCCATCAAATTGGCCTTCGAAGAGTGGCGTCATTGGCTAGAGGGGGCTGAGCACACCATCACGGTTTATACCGACCACAAAAACCTGGAATACATCGAGGGGGCTAAAAGGTTAAGTCCAAGGCAGGCTCGATGGTCGCTATTTTTCTCAAGATTTACATTTTTGATCACGTATACGCCAGGTAGTAAGAATACCAAGGCAGACGCACTCTCTAGGTGTTTTGACCTGGAGACAGCACAGCCCTCTGTTCCCGAGACCATTGTCCCACGAAGTGTGGTGTTAGCCGCCACCGAGACTTGGGAGGACTGGAAAGAGACCTTGAGTCCTTTTCAGCAGGATGTTCCCGAAGGGAAGCCAGACGGGGTATTATTTGTTCCGTTACCATTCCGTCTCCAGATCTTGGAGATGATTCACTCTCATAAGAACGCGGGACATCCTGGAGCGTCTAGAACACAAGATCTCGTGGCCAGATGTGCATGTGGCCTTCGCTAGCCGCGGACTGCAAAGAGTTTGTCAGGGAATGTGTGGTGTGCGCGAAAAGCAAGCCCTCCCGGCTGGCATCTGTGGGTACTTTGCAGCCTTTGCCCACCCCGAGTGAACCATGGACCCACTTGTCCATGGATTTCGTGGGAGAGCTTCCGAGATCTGAAGCCATGTCAGTTATTTGGGTGGTGGTTGACCGTTTTAGTAAGATGGCCCACTTCGTGCCTCTGAAAGGACTCCCCTCGGCCCAGGAACTGGCCGATTTATTTATCACCCATGTCTTCAGACTGCATGGCATTCCAGAAGACATAGTTTCCGATCGGGGAGTCCAGTTTGTTTCGAAATTTTGGAGGGCATTCTGTCACCAAATGGGCATGAAATTGTCATTTTCCTCAGGGTACCACCCACAGACAAATGGCCAGACGGAGAGGGTCAACCAGTCGTTAGAACAATTTCTGAGATGCTACGTTGCCGAGACACAGAGTGATTGGGTTAAATATTTACTGTATGCAGAATTTGCCCACAATAACTTAAAGAGTTCATCCTCAGGTTTCTGTCCATTTCAGATTGTGACAGGGAAACTGCCTAAATTCTCCCCATTGTCAGTTGCGGCCACTCCGTTCCCAGCCTTGGAGGCCTGGCAAAGGTCGTTTAAGGACATGTGGTGGACCATCAAGAATAATCTTGTGAAAGCATTCCAGAGTCAGAAAGGTCAGGCTGACAAAAGACGCTCGTTGGAGTGGAAATTCCAACCAGGAGATTTGGTTTGGGTCTCAACCCGTCACCTGACCCTAAAGCAACCCTCTGATAAACTTGGTCCCAGGTTCGTGGGTCCGTTCCCAGTTACCACCAGGAAGATCAACGATGTCACATATACCGTTGATCTTCCCACCAGCATGCGCGGAGTAAGGTCTTTCCACGTATCACTTCTCAAACCCGCAGTCCAGGTGGGTCCCACTCCTCCTCCTCCTGTCTTAGTCGATGCCCAACCTGAGTATGAGGTGGAAAAGATCATAGATTCACGTACTGTACAGAACTCGGTACAGTATCTCGTACATTGGAAGGGGTACGGGATTGAGGAGAGGCAATGGGTACCTGGGAACCGCATGCATGCGGACGAGTTAGTGAAGGAATTTCATGCTGTACATCCAGGAAAACCTGGAGGGAGCTGTCCGGAGTCCACTCCTCGGGGGGGGGGGGTACTGTGAGAAAACGCGGAAGAGCCGCCGCCATGAGCCAGCGGTCGGCGGCTCTTTCCGCGTCCAGTGGGCTCACACACGGGGAGGCAGCCGCCTCCTCCCAGCATGAGGTGGCTGTCCCCGTGGAGAGACAGGCTGAGCGCCGGGTCACCGCCGCATTGGACGCGGCGGTCGGCGCGCATGTCCCCGCTGCGGAGACTCCGCAGAGCGGGGCTGCTGGGGCTGGGACTCGTAGTCCCTCAAAGTTTAGAGTGACGCGCGCGCGCGCACTCAGGAAGTAGATATGCCTGTCAAGATGAGTCAGCTGACCAGGCTGGTCAGCTGACTCTGGCTCCACTCCCCATTGGTCCAGCGCTTGGGGTGGAGCTGGAGAAGTATATGTGTATATATACTGCTGGCTGTTCACTTGCTCCTGGTCTGGCGTTGCGTTCACATATGTGGGAGCACCCAGATCCGTAGTTAGATCCGTTAGTGTGCCGGGACCAGCTGGAGCTGTAATCCTACACTAAGCTAGATTCTGTTGATAGCTTAAAGTACTAGTTTGATTGTGATTATCTGTTATGACCTTTGCCTGCCTCGACTATCCTCCTGAACTCTGACCTTGTACCTCGCTATATCTAATACCCCGTTGCTGAACCCTGCCTGTACTTTGACTCCGCCTCTGCCTCCTGATTTTGTACCCCGATATTTCTGACACCCCGTTGCTGAACCCTGCCTGTACTTTGACTCCGCCTTTGCCTACTTATATTGTTCTTATCTGTCCGTCTGTTTACGACCTGGCTTGTCTGACCTCGAGAACCGACCTCACGATTGGAGGCGGTTCCCCGTCCTGTTAGTGACACTCCCGCCTGAGTGTCACTTTCGGACTTCCCTTCCCTCTGTCAGTCTGACTCCTCCCGTCTTGGAGAGCTCAGACCTGCGGAAGGAATCTGTGCAGTGCTCCTTGCTGCACTGAGACTTGTCCTCAATATTACTGTTGCACCAATCACAACACTCTACTCAGGTGACCAGAGGTTAGCTAGTATATTGGATTATCGGTGATACTGCAGATCACATATAATCTGGTATACGTCTGTATTTCCCGTGATACTGCAGATCACCGGTAATCAGACCTCTCTGTGCTTCACCGAGCGTTACACGTACGTACAAAAAGGGCGCCCGGACAAAAAGGGCACGGGGTGTAAACTCTAAATAATAATTAATCATTAATAGGGTTTATAAAAATAGTGTGCTATATTGCGTTTACAAATAAGGTTTAACAAAATTATAAATCATTAAATAATGTTAATGAAGTCGGAAATTGTGAAAACGTTAATCTTCCCTGTTTCTAAAGTTAAACTTATAATTACGTTTATGAAAAAAAACAATATATGTTTAATTGTTATAACTCTATATTATTGTGAATAACCTTCATTTACGGTTTGTTCTTATAATAAAATCTGAAAATATTCTTTATAACGATGATATAAATATAACTACGTTCGTAATAAGTGTTGTAAAAACATTAGTAATTATTACTAAAATTTTACTAAAACTATACCTAAGCCTACTCTTACACAGAACCCTCCCTGTACCTATCCCTAACCCCTAGACCCCCCTGTTGGTGCCTAAACCTAAGACCCCCCTGTTGGTGCCTAAACCTAAGACCCCCCTGTTGGTGCCTAAACCTAAGACCCCCCTTTATTATATGGATAATAATGTTTTACTAATTGTGGATGCAAAAAATATTTTGCAATTTACATTACGTACTGATCGCTTTATTTTGTGAATAATAATGTTTTACAAACAGTAAGGGATAAAACTTTAAATAATGTTTTAATTTGTTAAATAAGATAAATATGTTTAGTATTTTAATAAATGTTATTCGGCACGGGTGCATTTTATAAACGTAAATCACCACAAGCACACTTATAAATCATTAAAAATCTCCTGGCGCCGTTTGTAAACGTTATTTATGTCCTGCGCCCTTTTTTCCTGCTCGGCGCCCATTAAACGCTATTTATTATGAGAGTGAATGGCAGCGCCCTTTTTTCCCGCTTCCAGTTCGGTAAAACTGCAGGAAAAGTGGGTGAAATGTGCGGGAAAAAAATTACTTAACGCCAATTTGATATTCTCAATTGGAAACTTGTGCGGATAATTAGTCTAAAAGATTGTTTTTTTATCACCTATATAAGGCAGGTGAAAAGTAGCACTGGTTTGGTGGGGCAGTGAAACATGGAGCCCGTTGAAGGAGACAGAGAAGATGGGTGTGCTTAATTTCAACACAAACTTTCAGACGTCGCACAGTCTTGGACAATTTCAGTGATGCAGAAGTCATCCAAAAGTTTTGTCTCACCCGAGAAATGATCTATGCGCTGTACACAGATTTGTCCTGTCAACTTGAACCCAAAAGCCGCAGAAGCAAAGCAGTGCCAGGGCTGCTTAAGTTGCTAGTGACTTTACATTTGCTTGGTAAAGCTTCATATCAGCATGTGTGTGCAGATATATCTGGCATTTCTCAATCAGCATGCTCTAGAGTTGCCACACAAGTTTTGAGGGCTCTCCGTTCAGTGGTTCATAAATATATAGTTTTCCCAACAGATCAGCAAGAAATGGATGTGGTAAGGCGAAAATGTTTCCGTATTGCTGGTATACCGAATGTCATTGGTGTTGTTGGCTGTACTCACGTACCTTTGTGTCCTCCGAGTGGTCAGGAGCCCATTTACCGTAATCGTAAGGCATATCATTCGACAAATATTCAGGTGATTTGTGATCCGGACCTGATAGTTCTGAATGTTGTCACCGGGTATCCAGGGTCATGTCACGACTCGCATATTCTACGGCAGTCAGCTTTGTTTGATGCGATTCAATCTGGTGACATTTCTGGTGCATTTATTGTTGGTGAGTAAAAATCTGTGTGTAAACATTATCACTTGTAATGTGTATAGTGTATGTCCAACCAATGTATGTTCAGGAAAAACAAATTGTAACCATCAGCCGTGGAGAAGACAGTCCATTGATGGGCCCAGTGGTTCTGTGGGTGCACCCCCTCCCCCAAGGAGCTGTAAGGTGTGGATGTTGGCTTTGTGGCTGTGGTTCATTTACCAGGCCAGCGCATTACAGCATTGTTACACTAGTGTCCATACATGGTGCAATAGTTGTAATGCAATGTTACCATGGTTATGTAGTTAGTACAGCTATCGTATATGCCATCGTGTATGCCATCGTGTATGTGAGCATTACAGGGCAGAGAGTTTGGTTGGGACAGTCTTTTGACTTTGCGTTCTAAGGGTGATTGTCCATTTACACGTTGCATCAAAATTCTACGTCCCACTCTCAAAGTAGCCTATGAGTCACCTATTGTCTATCTGACTCATACGCTACTTTGAGAGTGGGACGTTGAGTTTTCATGCAACGTGTAAAAGGACAATCACCCTTACAACACAAAGTCAAAAGACTGACACAACCAAACTCTCTGGCCTGTAATACTCACATACACGATGGCATAGAGGCAATTACATGTATGCTTCCATGTCATTAATGAGCATGTGCAAACAGTACAATGCAGCTAATACATGGTATAACGCACTGCATGCAGCACTGTATTATAACGCTACATGTTACCCAAAAATGCCAGGCCTGTGGTGTGAATTTTACAGACCTAACATGGTTTTATTTGGGAGCTCCTTTTTATTTGCCAACTTTAGCATGGCACTGTGACCTAGGCCTGAGGGTACATTACATTATAATACTTTATGTAGTATTGAGTCATTCCCTGTGGATTTAATAGAAATGTGAATAGTCTTTTCATTGATGTAACCATGTCTGCTCACCATTACAGTGACATCATTAATTATAAGTGATGTGGAATCCTGCTATCAGCAACTTTATATAGTGCTTCTCCACGTGTAGCTGATGACGTACAGTCTGTGAACCTATACCTGGGTACTTACAATACAGTCAGCTTTGGCTGGATAGCTGTAGTGACCTCACATATACCTGCTTGGTGCCGGTGTTGGAGGTGATTTGGAAGTGTACAGCAGCTAACACAGGGGGCAAAAAGACGTATAGGAACAAAACAGGGGTATCAAGATAAAATGGAAAGTTAAGTAAGAGCCATATGGAGTCTGCCATATTAATTCCTTTTTATGCCATAGCAGTTGCCTGTCAGCCCTGCTGATCCTCTGCCTCTAATAGTATTATCACTAGCCCCTGAACAAGCATGCATCACATGTGTTGCGTTTGACTGTAAAGTCACAACTGAGTACAGTAGCTGCATGCTTGCTTCGGGTGTTATTCAGATACTACTGCAGCACAATAGCACAGCAGGGCTGCCATGACAACTTGGCTTGATTAATGGGACTTACATAATGTCCGCATCAGAATAAGTATTGTTTCTTTTCCCCTTTCATGTCTAAAGTATAACAATAGTGCTACAAGTCGCTTTTTCTAATGTGGACATGGGTACTAATGTCCTTTGGTCCATATGTCTGGTCCACAGCCATCTGCGAGCGTCATGTACACTTGAAGCTGCCTAAGGTTGTGCATGCTGCTGTGTTTACTGTTGTTGCCATGTCCATATATTAAACAACACCACTTAATGCATTCACATGATGGTGCAGTAGGTAGTTGCCGTCACAGCAAGTACTGTGTGAGTCCATGGAGGGTGTTCCAGGATTGATGATGTGTGGGGGTCCCACTAATGTGTGATGTACAATCTAACTCTGTAACTTATAGTCAACCTAAAGGATGTTACAGACTTCATTGTTTACCATGCGTATGACAGTACCAACTGGTTTTACTAGTAACATATGAGTTCCTTACTGTTGATGTTTGTTTTTTTGCATTTGTAGGCGAATCAGGGTATCCTTCCTTGCCATGGCTTTTGACGCCAGTGTTGCACCCAACTACAGCACCAGAGCAGGCTTATAATCTAGCCCATAAGAAGACACGTGTGGTGATGGAGAGAACATTTGGGGTCATTAAGTCCCGTTTCCGTGCTGTGTCTCTGTCTGGCGGGTTCAGCAGGTACTCTTCAGCTGAAGTTGGTGACATGTTTGTAGGCAGCTGTGTGCTGCATAACATAGCACGGAAGGGAGGATTAGAATTAGATGAAGACATGCAGCCTGATGATGATGTCCCTGTGGATCCGGTGCAACACCAGGGCCGTGGAACAGCTGTGCATGCACGCCTCATACATGCCTTCTTTTCTAGTATGTCAATTCTATACCCCCATTTTGAGTGGCTGTTTAAAAATGAACTATGTTTGTTGTTCCAGCATTGGTACAGTGATAAGTATTGTCTATTTGTATAGTAAAAAAGATTTTGTGTACTTGTTAGTTCTGTAGGGTACATTACAGGCATTACAATACAAAAGAGTGTGCATGCACTTCCAAGACCACATGTGTGTTGTAAACATTACTATGTTAATGAAAGCGACAGTAATGTATGCAGGAGAGGGATACCCCTTTGTGGTAAATGAAGCTCATGCATATGTTACAGTAGTCTTCATGACATGACCATTTTTGGCCATAAATAAGGTTAGCCATTGGTACTGACTGCACACTGTCTTATCTCCTGCAATGCATGTTTGTTGGTGGCACAAAATGTAATCAACACATACGTTTGCATGTGGATTTGGTATTAGGTGATATGGTTATAAATGTTACAATTGTTGGGTTGAGTTGTGACAAAGTCATAGATTTGCTACACATGTGTTGTGCCACATAGGTTATAAAACCAAGTTCGGAACGGAACAATCATTATACAGTAGTGGTGCTCCAAATTGTTGTGTGATTGTTTTAAACACCTTGCCAGAAGAACACACTCATATAGTCAGCTGATGCTTTTGACAAATTGCTTCACTTTTCCACACATAGTAGTGTGTTCAAAATCTATTTACATCCAAACATTGTACCAAGGTATGTGGTGTGCAAATACTAACACAACCAGTGCACTATGGAGCCAGATACACATATGTGTTTATAGACACCTAGGTTACACATGATAGTGCACTGTATGTTTGTATGTGATGGTAATTGTACAGCCTCCACATACAAACATATGATCCTAATGTTACACCATGCTAACATGTGTTCAAATAAATATCTGACCCAGTAGTGTACATACATTTTTTGGACAAACATAAAACATAGTCATGTAACTTTTGCATAATGATTTATTGTAATTTACAACATGTAACATAATAACTATATGCACATAATATTGTACCTTTTTCTAAATTTTTGTATGTGTGTTTTGTTTTCAGGATAACACGTCCACATGATGTTCTCTTATCAGCAGAAGCAGCTTTGTGGAGATACATATTTTTGTGTGGTCTTTATGTGTCATTCTAATTGTTTCATGTAAATAAAACTTTTTTAACACAAAACTTTTACTCTATTCATGGTATTTTGTTACACAGACAGCAGTCAATAGTAACAACTACATACCATGTATGTTAAGCTTATTGTTACATTACTAGATTGTAACGTGTTTGTGGAAATAGGCCCTTTTTCCTTTCATTCAAAAGTTGTGGCTCAATACTTCTATGCTGTATAACTGAAATCTTCAGAGCATTTTGTCATTGTGTTTTGTGGCTTCAACTACCAACATACCTTCACATGACAACTTGCACTCTAATTCCTTATAAATGTGCTGACATACACAGACAATTTGTAAATGAAATATTACCTTCATTGTTACATGTGTTAATTACAATCACTTTCAAGGAGAAGTGTAGTGAGAGGTATATGGAATGGTTTTTGAAATGTATGCAAGCAATAAGGCCTGGTGAATGTTGCACATATATTAATGTGAGGATAAGAAGGCCTGAATACGCATCTGTCGTAGAAAAGTATTGCTTATCATCCTAAATGTAAAGCTGATGTTGTGTGTGGTTGGTGCTGTTAATTGGAAACAATCAATTTCCAAAATATGTTAAACTTTTAGAGCTTTTAAGGTACATCCAAAAACCATGCTACAGATACATCTACTTAGATTTCACCTGATATTAAGTGAAAAGTTCTGATGTCACTCCAACAACACATACATTGTTGAATAACTATGTTATTGTCTGGTCAATGCAGATGTTCCTATTCCTCAATGGCTACAAATGCCATAGTCATCCAGGAATTACAGTATAATGGTAACTAGTTTCACACTTTAAAAATTAAAAGACTAATGGCACTTGGTGCTTTCAAATAACAGCAAAGGGTGTAGTAGGCAGGGAAGGTGAAGGTCAGCATTGATAATAGTTAGGGCTCAAATCTTTAACCTTTATAAAAAAAATTTGAAACCTAGATTATTTTTGGAAATGCCCACAATTTTATTGTGAATGTCCGAAGGTGTAATAGACATCTCACCTGGATGACATATCAAATGTGCTATCACTCAATAAAGGTTTCCTGCATTCAAAATAAGATGAATTCCATGAGGTTAGGAATAAAAAGTTTCCTAACGTGTTTTGAAATAAGTACTGAATACAAGTCTTACTGTCCAAAATATCTATCAATTATTTATAGCCTTCAAGGGCCACGATTGCAAATGGCATCTTTTTCAGACCCTTTAACATACATGTGTTTTGGACCTAATGTTATGGCACAGTGTATATAGTAAAAACAAAATGTCAGTGTTCACTGGCAAGAATGATTTTTAGCCAGTCACCTCACTAGCTTTCACTTTTAAACACCAATGCAGACTATACCATTGCATACTAGGGAGGCATCTGTTAGTGAAGTTGGAGCTGCCGATATTTGATTCCCCTCTGGCCAGCTCTTGTTCATGTTTCCACCTTGTAACTGCACTAATGTAGTTACTCTGCTCACATCATCCGCTGTAAAGGCTACGACACACCCTCCTCCGTACAGTGTTGGTTGTGTGCGCTGTGTGTTAATTGGCTGCCCAGCCACCAAGGACTACGCAGTGCAGAAGCCGGGCGGGTTGCCATCGGAAGGCCCAACAATCGGAGTCCCTTTCATTGTCAGCTTAGCAAAAGGGGTCCCTGGCAGCTGGCAAGACAATCAACACACAGCGCACACAGCCAGCGCTCTATGGAGGAGGCTGTGTTGTCGAGTTTATGGCTGCTGCTGTGAGCAGAGTAACTGTACATTACTGCACTTACAAGGTGCAAACACGAAAATGAGGTGCCCAGAGGGAATTAAAAACACTGCAGCTGTAACATCAATAACAGATGCCTCCCTACTATCCAATGGGATAGTCTGCATTGGCCTTGGAAAGTGCAAGCTATTTACTTGACTGGCTGCCTACAAATCCTTATTGCCAGTTACCAATGATCTTTCCATGTGACTATATACTGTGCAATAACATGACTCGCAAAACAAATATGTATGGTAAAGGCTCGGAAAAACATGCTATTCTCAATAGTGGACCTTTAAGTATAATGTTCTGAAAAAAAAGGAGCTTACAGATTAAGGTTTATGCTCCGTAATTCCTAATATGTACTGTCACTGAGTGCAACAGAAGTGCACACTTTATATAGTTGATGTCCACTCTGGCG
This sequence comes from Hyperolius riggenbachi, assembly GCF_040937935.1. Classification (NCBI taxonomy): domain Eukaryota; kingdom Metazoa; phylum Chordata; class Amphibia; order Anura; family Hyperoliidae; genus Hyperolius; species Hyperolius riggenbachi. Next base: position 173,556 of record NW_027152341.1, on the reverse strand, counting down.
GCTGTGTATATGTTTTTTTACACCTACCATAGTAAGGGTTACGTGTAGGATATGGATAGGTGACTGTAGGTTGTGACTGAGCTCATTAAACATGGATTATAGGTGAAAGGTGTGTGTTCATTGAACTTTAATGAATGTTCAATGTTGACTGTATGTATGATAACAAATATGTAAACGTCACTAACCACCCTGGTGAAATTACAACAGGGGGAGCGAGCTGGTTACATATGTCTAGGATGTGTTGGTTGATGGAAGTTGTTGGTGCTCTGTGTGGTCTACTTTCAGTGGAAGGGAATTCTGTAAAGGACATGGGGTAGGGGGGTGGGTGGCAGATAAACTATGATAAAAGGGAGAACATCCGTCTTACACAGATCTCACCTGATGTGGTGGCTGATCTACCCTTATGGGCATTATCAGCTTGCTGGTTTGTGTCCCTCTCACACCAGGGCCCATGTGTGAAGCAGCCTGTTTGTCCTATTGGATCCTGTGGCTTGAAGCTGGATATCCGGCCCAGCTGTGTGCTTTGTAGCGGTTGTTGTCCCAGCACTGGCTGCAACACCACAGCTGCACCCACCTGTGGCCTGTATGGGACTCACTCCCTTAGCAGGGAGAGTCTCCTTCCTAAAAAGTGAACAATCCACACACTGCTCTTTTCAGATACACCACAGCAGTGTGTGGATTGTTACCTTTTGTGGCCGATGACTCTCCCTGCTAAGGGATTGAGCCCCATACAGGCCACAGGTGGGTGCAGCTGTGGTGTTGCAGCCAGTGCTGGGACAACAACCGCTACAAAGCAGACAGCTGGGCCGGATATCCAGCTTCAAGCCACAGGATCCCATAGGACAAACAGGCTGCTTCACACATGGGCCCTGGTGTGAGAGGGACAAAAGCAAGCAAGCTGATAATGCCCATAAGGGCAGATCAGCCACCACATCAGCTGAGATGTGTCTAAGAGGGATGGTCTTCCTTTTTCCTTTTGTTTTATCCAATGAAACATCAACCACCCCATTTCCTTTATAGGTGTGAACAAATCTGTAAGACAACTAGTAACATGTATCAATCACAACATGCAGCACACATTATTCTGTTGCTCATAATGTTACATTAACATTTGTTTATGAGCTTCTGTTACAAACAGTGACCATATAATATGTCACACAAGTTAGCTGTAGTCAATGTCCATATGATGCCTAAATGTGCTCAACAAATGTCTGCAACAGCAAGTATTGTAACTGGAACCATTACAAGGAAGTGGAAGATACTTTCCAACATATATGCTCTTATATTGAAGGCCAAGGACCTGTAACCACAAACACTCGTGATTCTCGGGTGCCTTTGGAGTCCTTACATGTTAATTGGCAACTGACATGGCCAACAATTTGAAGAGCAGTAATATACATGGCGCTATAATATATGCCAAACACTGTGTTGACTGTATCCAAGATCTGAACAAAACACACAATTAGCCAGAGAAGGATGTTTGTACAACATTAATCCAATAATAGGAACAGCCTTCATGGTTATATGTTGTGGGCAACAGGATGCCTAACCTCACCGTCAAACCTGTACATGGTGTGGTTTTAATGACAACAACCATATCATGATGGTAATATGACAGATGTGATCCTTATCCATTACCAATACACTGTGTACACACTGGAATCTGTCTTCAGTGAACAAAGTACTGTACATGTGACACAACGTTTGTTATGGATAGATTAAATAAACCTAAGATAGTGTGCCGGATGCAATATTGCATCCGGAATTGTAATCCACAACACACAGGTTAGACATACCATAGGAAAAGTGCACCCTATGTTACTCCTAGGTGTAACCTGTATATATGTCGGTTGCAAAGAAAACATGTATTGTTGTAACCGGTGCACAATCTACTTCATTGTTAATCAATGTTGAACAATTTCCAGCTGTATTAACCCAATATACATGTCATTCACACAGGACAGCATATTACCATGTGTGTATAAGTGTTTGTTATACACTTCAACAACACAGACTAACAGTGTGTGAATGCTACAGGCTATATAGTGGAGTCAGTACCCTAACTGTGTTAGCTGGACCAGCCAGGATCTTTCAAAATAATATCATGCGCTAATATACAATTGTACACATACACATAGCAGTTGGCTGATAGTGTAATGGTTAAGGGCTCTGCCTCTGACACAGGAGACCAGGGTTCGAATCTCGGCTCTGCCTGTTCAGTAAGCCAGCACTAATTCAGTAGGAGACCTTTGGCAAGTCTCCCTTACACTGCTACTGCCAATAGAGCGCACCCTAGTGGCTGCTGCTCTGCTCTGGCGCTTTGAGGCCGCAAGGAGAAAAGCGCAATATAAATGTTATTTGTCTTGTCTTGTCACTGTTGAATATCTGTTGATGTGTTACTAGGTTTGTTTTTGATAATAGCAAATTACCATGCTATAGTCTTTAAACTAACGCTATGTTTTTCGGGAGCAAACTTTGGTGGCATCTTTGATATATTACATAGTAATACTGTTTTGAGGATAACCAACCCAACAGACAATAACCAGGTACTTATTAGGTGGATCAGTGAATAATGGCACACAGCGCCTATGCATAAAAATGGTGCTGCATTAAAAAGATACGCTTATCGCTATTTATCGTTAGTACTGCATAATAATGGCGCACAGGGAAAAAAGAACAAAAACGGCACACACTAACGTTATTTATCAATAGTGGCACACACTAACGTTATTTATCAATAGTGCCGTTCATTTGCCAAACAGCAGACGTTATTGCCCACAGTAACGTTATTTATCAATAGCGCCCTACAAAAGTCAAACTGCAGACGTTATTTAACTGCAAAACGGTGAATGGATTTAATGTAACACTGGCAAGGTTAGGGTTAGGCATTACTGGGGGGGGTCTTAGGGTTAGGCACCATCAGGGGGGTCTTAAGGTTAGGCACCACCAGGGGGGTCTTAGGGTTAGGCACCACCAGGGGGGTCTTAGGGTTAGGCACCACCAGGGAAGTCTTAGGGTTAGGCACCACCAGGAGGGTCTTAGGGTTAGGCACCACCAGGAGGGTCTTAGGGTTAGGCACCACCAGGGAGGGTCTTAGGGTTAGGCACCACCAGGGAGATCTTAGGGTTAGGCACCACCAGGGGGGTCTTAGGGTTAGGCACCACCAGGGAGGGTCTTAGGGTTAGGCACCACCAGGGAGATCTTAGGGTTAGGCACCACCAGGGGGGTCTTAGGGTAAAAGATAACAATGAGGACCATATGGGCCAAACAGATATTGATGATTTTGATGTGATTGAGGGGATGGAGGATGAGGAGTTGGGTTTATTAGAATTACCATTACATACCGACATGTGCCCCAAGTCGATATATATGCCATCAATTCAACAAAACAAATATATATCAATTTTTAACGAATGTTTAATGAGCGAAATTACATCATGGGGGGAAATGGCATTAAAACATGATAATCTTACCTTTAGGGAGAGACAGTCCTTAAAAAAGTTACAGAATCAGAAGGATATCATCATCAAATGCAGCGATAAAGGAGGAAATATGGTCCTTTGGCCACGGGAGATGTACTTAGATGAGGCTATGCGCCAACTTAACGATAGCGAGTGTTACGAACGCGTGACAGTGAATCCGTTTATCCATTTAAAGGAAGATCTCAATAGAAAATTACAGTGGGGATATTTAGACAATGTCCTCACTGAACGAGAGTATAAAGCATTGTCTGTGGATCAATACGTAGTACCTATCCTGTACATGCAGCCAAAAATACATAAGAATGCTCAACGACCACCGGACCGACCTATAATTGCTGCAATTAATGCACCAACTGAAAAGTCAGCACAATATGTTGACCAAAAACTTAAACCTATGGTCGAACGCTTACCATCGTTCATGCTCGATACAATGCAATTATTGGAGAAATTACAAAATGTTGTGGTTCCACAGGGAGCCTTATTGGTAGGCGTACATTTGAAATCGGCGCCGGTAGACTTAGGCGCAGGATACAGCGTTATATAGCTGATCCTGCTTCTGCACAAGTCCGGGCTGATTTAATTACTATTCCCCCTCCAGGCCGACATGGATAGTAGGGGAATGAAATAATTCGGCTTCCAGCGATTGCTGGAGGCCGAATTATTATGTTTTTAAGCAACTTCAGTTCTGTCTTCTGACGGAGCCGACGTTACTCACTGAGCACTTCAATAGGAATGATTCCTATTGAAGTCTATGGAGGCGCCGGCTGCGCCCAAATCTAGCAGCGCTGAAAAGCACTGCTCCGTATTGGTAGGTCTTGACATAGAGTCACTGTTTACCTCTATACCAAATCAAGTCGGCTTGAGGGCAGTAGAAAAATATCTCTATAAATACTACCCATGTGAAGACACCCATAATGAGTTTGTGGGGCAATTGCTGAAATTTATTTTGAACAATAACTTTTTTTCCTTTGATGGTAGATACTATAGACAGAAGAGAGGTGTAGCCATGGAGGCAGCGTGCTCTCCGGCTTACGCGTGTCTCCATTTAGGTGCATGGGAGGAGGAGGTGGTCTATGGGAACCCGCGTCACCGGGAGCATGTTCCCCTATGGCTCCGCTATGTGGATGACATATTTATGTTATGGACAGGTACCCAAGCAGACTTAGAACTGTTCATAAAATCTTTGAATGTCAATGATTATAATATCTTCTTGATATACAAAGTACATCAGCAGGTAATTGAGTTTCTGGATGTGACTATTAAAAAAGAAGGTAATAAATTAATGACACCAACATATAGAAAGCCGACGGCTGGGAACTTGTTGCTCCACTATGACAGTGCACATCTTGAGTCACAAAAAAGATCAGTCCCAAACACTGAGAAAAACCCAGGAATAGTTAGGAATACTCAGTAACAAGATGACTAGAACAGATACTGGACTTAAAGAGAATCTGTATTGTTAAAATCGCTCAAAAGTAAACATACCAGTGCGTTAGGGGACATCTCCTATTACCCTCTGTCACAATTTCGCCGCTCCTCGTCGCATTAAAAGTGGTTAAAAACAGTTTTAAAAAGTTTGTTTGTAAACAAACAAAATGGCCACCAAAACAGGAAGTAGGTTGATGTACAGTATGTCCACACATAGAAAAATACATCCATACACAAGCAGGCTGTATACAGCATTCCTTTTGAATCTCAAGAGATCATTTGTGTGTTTCTTTCCCCCATGCACTGAAGTTTCAGGCTGCTCTTTTCTTCCTGCAAACAGCTTTGCCCTTGTTTGTAATTCCTCAGTATGTGAAAGCCCAGCCAGCTCAGAGGACGATTTATCCAGCTTGTAAAAGATAAGAGAGAAGCTGCTCTAATCTAAATAACACACAGGCAGTGTGCAGAGAGGGGCCTGGAAGGGTGAGTTCATAGCAGAACCACAACACCGAAGAACTTGGCAGCCTTCCAGACACAGGCCGACAAGTCTGACAGGGGAAAGATACATTGATTTATTACAGAGACAGTGATAGTATAAAGTGCTGCAGTTAGCCAGAACACATTAGAATAGCTTTTGGAACTTGTAGGATGATAAAAAACAGGATGCAATTTTTGTTACGGAGTCTCTTTAAACATTCATCTGAATCATATGACATGAAACGAAAAGCCCATTATAGTAGACCTATGCAAACCAATGCAAACCAATCCATGCACCACCTTAGGAGCAAAGCACACAAACTTACTTTATTTTATAAGCAAACCTAGTGGTTCTGCTACGGTCTTTGAGTGTAAGATTAAGGCATACAAATACCATCCTCAATAATTGCCCACTAGGATTATTTTAATCTGCACAAAACTGATTAAGATCGATTAGCGATCAGACCTATTTCTTCTGTTAGAGTAGATATGGTTAAGTTGTTTGGTTCCCACCCAATGCAAATACTAACCTATGATAAAGTAATGATCTCTGTTTCGTAATTATGCATATTGTTATGATTGTTATGACTCATGTATAATCTTTTAAAACATTACTTGGATGATATATGTAACTGTCAAGTCATGTTTAAAAGAAAACTATTAATAAAAATTATTGAAACTAAAAAAGAGCAGTCCCAATAGGACAATTCCTAAGACTATGTAGAAACTGTAGTGATGTAGCACAATTTAAAATAGAGGCCTATGACCTTAAGGAAAGACTCAGGGCCAGGGGATATCCCCATAAATTGTTAAAACCGGCCCTATACAGAGCATTGAAAACAGATCGAAGTACACTTTTGATAAAGAAAAATCAACAATTACAGCTCTTCCCCACGACGTATTACGACCTATGGACCACATTGGGGAAGGCTGAAAAATACCCTATATAGGTTTTGGCCAATACTACAAAAGGATAGGAGACTTGCTAAGGTGGTGGGGCCTAGTGTTGGGCGAACAGTGTTTGCCACCGTTCGGGTTCTGCAGAACATCACCCTGTTCGGGTGATGTACGAGTTCGGCCGAACACCTGATGGTGTTCGGCCAAACTGTTCGGCCATATGGCCGAACTAATAGCGCATGGCCGAATGTTACCCGAACGTTTGGCTAGCGCTGTGATTGGCCGAACGGGTCACGTGGTTCGGGTAAATAAATACCCGATCCACGTCATTTCTCCGCCATTTGTCTGTGGGTTTAGCTTTGGGTAGGCAGGCAGGGTAGTTCTCTCTCCAGCCAGGCTAGCCAGGGTCCCCCGGTCATTGTGTCGCTGCTGGGAATTGTAGTACACCGCTCACCCACACTATATAGCATTGTGTTTACTGCTACTCTGTGTCTCTCTGCTGGGAACAGTAGTACACCGCTCACCCTGTATAGCATTGTGCTCTGTGTCGCTGCTGGGAATAGTAGTACACCGCTCACCCACACTATATAGCATTGTGTTTACTGCCACTCTGTGTGTCTGCTGGGAACAGTAGTACACCGCTCACCCTGTATAGCATTGTGCTCTGTGTCGCTGCTGGGAATAGTAGTACACCGCTCACCCACCACTGTATAGCATTGTGCTCTGTGTCGCTGCTGGGAACAGTAGTACACCGCTCAGCCACACTATATAGCATTGTGTTTACTGCCACTCTGTGTCTCTGCTGGGAACAGTAGTACACCGCTCACCCACCACTGTATAGCATTGTGCTCTGTGTCGCTGCTGGGAACAGTAGTACACCGCTCAGCCACACTATATAGCATTGTGTTTAATGCCACTCTGTGTCTCTCTGCTGGGAACAGTAGTACACCGCTCACCCTGTATAGCATTGTGCTCTGTGTCGCTGCTGGGAATAGTAGTACACCGCTCACCCACCACTGTATAGCATTGTGCTCTGTGTCGCTGCTGGTAATAGTAGTACACCGCTCACCCACCACTGTATAGCATTGTGCTCTGTGTCGCAGCTAGGAACAGTAGTACACTGCTCAGCCACACTATATAGCATTGTGTTTACTGCCACTCTGTGTCTCTGCTGGGAACAGTAGTATACCGCTCACCCACCACTGTATAGCATTGTGCTCTGTGTCGCTGCTGGGAACAGTAGTACACCACTCACCCACACTATATAGCATTGTGTTTACTGCCACTCTGTGTGTCTGCTGGGAACAGTAGTACACCGCTCACCCTGTATAGCATTGTGCTCTGTGTCGCTGCTGGGAATAGTAGTACACCGCTCACCCACCACTGTATAGCATTGTGCTCTGTGTCGCTGCTGGGAATAGTAGTACACCGCTCACCCACCACTGTATAGCATTGTGCTCTGTGTCGCTGCTGGGAACAGTAGTACACCGCTCAGCCACACTATATAGCATTGTGTTTACTGCCACTCTGTGTCTCTGCTGGGAACAGTAGTACACCGCTCACCCACCACTGTATAGCATTGTGCTCTGTGTCGCTGCTGGGAATAGTAGTACACCGCTCACCCGCCACTGTATAGCATTTCTGTACTGCCACTGTACTGCTGCCAGTCAGCGTGTACTTTTACGGATAAGTGAAATGAAGAAGAAATCCTGTGAAAGAGGGAGGGGCAAGGGAAGAGGTGTTCCCCCTGACGGTTCACATACAGGCCACAGTGGAGCACCGACGAAAACCCACTCAATACCGCCCATGTTGTCCAGGAAATCAACCCTCACAAATCCAAAAGAACAGGACCAGATAATTAATTGGATGACCTCTCAAGCATCCAGCAGTGGGTTAAGCAGCACCAGCACATCACGCACGAGGTCCGAGTCCTCAGCCAGTTACAAGGAGCCAGTGGGCACAAAGCTGACACAACCGGCAGCGACACCACGCACACAACTGCCAAATAACCAGTCCGAAGAATTTCCTCAGGACACAATGGGGTATTCGCAGGAGCTATTCCCAGCCCAACAAACTTCCACCTTTCAAAGGTCAATGGAAGAGCCAGAAATTTTGTGCCCGGATTCACAACCATTGACTGTGGGAAATGCACCGCGCACTGAAATCCAAGGCGAGTCCAAGGAGGACTTTGAAACCCAAATCCCAGAGCAAGTTGGGCAGGAGGGTTTCAATTGCAGGAGGTCGGCCGAGAAGATCTTGAAGACGACGTTGGAGTGTGCTGCGCAGAGGTTGTTGTGGGGAGCTCTACTCTACGGCGGCGGCCCACAATCACATATGACGAGTTTGAGGAGATGGAAGAGGAGGAGGGTATGGACAATGTTGACAGAGACCCAGATTTTGTATGTGAAGGAGAACATCGCCGTCGTAGCAGCACAGATGAGTCTGTTGAAGAACCTACTGCTGCACGAGTTCGCCTTGTGCCACAAGGTAGGCGGCACGAAATTTCAGGCACCACAAGCGTGGAAGTTCAAGTGAGACGCAAAAGAGGCACAAACAGAAATCGCCAGCAAGGCAGGTGCTCCAAAGTCTGGCCTTTCTTTGAAGACTGCAGTGAGGATGGTACCATGGTGATTTGCAAGGTGTGCAAGACCCGCCTGAGCAGGGGGAAACATATTAACAACCTCTCAACCACCAGCATGACCCGCCACATAGTATCCAAACATCCCACTCTGTGGCCGCCAGGACAGGGTACCAGCAACACTGCCTCCCTTGGGGTCACCAGACTCACCACCAGACCCTCCTCAGCAGCAGCAGTAGCCCAGCCATTGCGTGGTTCACAACAACATTCACAAACATCAGACGACGCAGACACTGTCACTTTCTGGAATAGTGCTCTTGAGGTCTCCCAGTCATCAAACACAACAACCAACAGCCGTTCAGTGTGCAGCCCTACGGTTCAGTTGTCTGTCTCGGAGATGCTTGAGCGCAAGAGGAAATTGCCAGCAAATGACCCCCGGGCCGTGGCACTAACAGCCAGCATAGCCAAGCTTCTGGCCTGCGAAATGCTGCCATATCGAGTGGTGGAGACAAACAGCTTCAAGGGCATGATGTCAGTGGCCATCCCACGTTACGCTGGTTCCCAGCCGCTACCACTTTGCAGTGCCTGAGTTGCATGAGCACATGGTCAGCAAAATAACCTGAAGCTTGAAGAATGCCGTTGCCTGCAAGGTTCACCTCACCACTGACACCTGGACGAGTGCGTTCGGCCAGGGTCAATACATCTCCCCTACCGCGCACTAGGTGAACCTTGTGGAGCCTGGCAGCGATTCCTCACCTGCTACGGTGCGGGTGTTGCCCACGCCGCAAACAGCTGCACCACCGTCCCTCCCACTGGATAACAACAGCAGCACCTACCTCTCTGACTCCTTCTCCTCCAACGCATCTCAAAGCTGTACCTCATCCGGAAACGCTAACCCAGCAGCAGTAGGATCATGGAAGCAGTGCAGCACAGCTGTTGGCATGCGTCAGCAAGCGTTGCTGAAGCTGATCTGCCTTGGGGATAAGCAGCACACAGGGGAGGAAATTTGGAGGGGAATAAAGGAACAGACGGATTTGTGGCTGGCACCGCTGGACCTGAAACTGGGCATGGTTGTGTGTGATAATGGGAGTAATCTCATTCGCGCTTTAAGGTTGGCTAAGCTGACACACATCCCTTGCCTGGCGCACGTGATGAACCTAGTAGTTCAGCGGCTCCTGAGGACATACCCAGGCGTGGCCGATCTTCTGTTGAAGGTGCGACGAGTGGCCAAACATTGCAGAAATTCCAGTACTGCTTCGGGAGCACTCGCCAAGATGCAGGAGTGCTTCAATCTCCCCCACCATCGCTTGCTGTGTGATGTCCCTACGCGCTGGAATTCTACGCTGCACATGCTAGCCCGCTTTTGCGAGCAGAAGAGTGCAGTGGTCCAGTACATGACGGCGCAGTACCAAGGCGCATCCGGACAGCTGCCAAGCTTCTGTGGATCCGATTGGGCCAACATGTTGGACCTCTGCCAAGTCCTCCAAAATTTTGAGCAATCCACGTTGCTTGTGAGCAGTGACAACTCTTCAGTCAGCATTACCATACCACTGCTGTGTTTACTGAAAAAGTCAATGTTGAAAATCAAGGAAACAGCTGTCATGATGCAACTGGGGGAATCTGAAGGAGAAAACGATCAGCGTGATGGTACCAACATCAGGCCATCCACCTCAGGAAACGCTGGCCCCAGCAGCTATGACGAAGAAGAGGAGGAACAGCTGGAGTTGGAGCAGGAATTTCATGCCACCACTGACGAGGGCCAGAGCGGTGCACGTTGGACTTCCACAATTCAGCGCGAATGGTCAGCAGAAGCAGACCAGGAAGAAGGTGACGACTATGATGCATCACAACAACTATCACAACGCTCACAAGAGGATGATGAGGATTCTGGCAGGACTCTGGCACACATGGCTCAATTCATGCTAGACTGCATTGAACGCGACCCACGCATTGTGCGCATTATGGACAACACCAACTACTGGGTTTATACCCTTCTGGATCCACGGTACAAACACAATGTTCCAAAACTGCTTGAAGAAAGAGTCAGACAGGTCAAAATGGAAGAATACCAGCAGGCCCTTGTGGAGACTTTAGAGAGGAGATTGACATCCTCCCTCTCCTCTAGCCAGTTGTACGCCGACAGACTGACTTCCGCAAACCCAGGACGACCAGGAGGGCAGCAAACAACACAAGCCGCAGCTAGTGCCCAAAAGGGAATAGTATCGGCAGTGTGCTTGGAGTGGGAAAATTTTCTGACACCCATGCAGCTCCCACAGAACAGCAAGCGTGCAGATCCACCTCCAACACCGATCGCCTGGAGAAGATGGTCAAGGACTACATGTCAGATGGCGTAGCTGTGTTGAACAATCCATCTGCACCCTTCAATTATTGGGTATCGAAGCTAGACACCTGGCACGATTTGGCAATGTACGCAATAGAGGTGCTGGCTTGCCCGGCAGCCAGCGTTATATTGGAACGCTGTTTCAGTGCTGCAAGAGGCATCGTCACAGATCGGCGTATCTGCCTCTCCACAGAAAATGCAGACCGTCTGACTCAAATAAAAATGAATCAATCCTGGATTGGAAAGGACTATGCAACACTCCTGGACCCCAACCAAGTAACATGAACAATGACCATCTGTGATGGGTTAACGTTTCCGGTCCCTGTTTATTGAACCTCTTATCTGTATTACATTTATGACTGCATGGCGGCAAAAAGCATGCTATCCGCACGCTTCTTGTCCTCATGCAAGGCCTGGGTTGTTGTGTCTCAAAGCGTGGCCTTCTCCTCCTGCGCCTCCTCCTGTTCCATCACGTGTGCTGCTGCTGGGTTAGCGTTGCCAGTCCCTGTTTATGGAACCTCTTATCTTTATTACATTTATGACTGCATGGCGGCAAAAAGCATGCTATCCGCGCGCTTCTTTTCCTCATGCAAGGCCTGGGTTGTTGTGTCTCAAAGCGTGGCCTTCTCCTCCTGCACCTCCTCCTGTTCCATCACGTGTGCTGCTGCTGGGTTAGCGTTGCCGGTCCCTGTTTATGGAACCTCTTATCTTTATTACATTTATGACTGCATGGCGGCAAAAAGCATGCTATCCGCACATTTCTTGTCCTCATGCAAGGCCTGGGTTGTTGTGTCTGAAAGTGTGGCCTTCTCCTCCTGCGCCTCCTCCTGTTCCATCACGTGTGCTTCTGCTGGGTTAGCGTTGCCGGTCCCTGTTTATGGAACCTCTTATCTTTATTACATTTATGACTGCATGGCGGCAAAAAGCATGCTATCCGCACGCTTCTTGTCCTCATGCATGGCCTGGGTTGTTGTGTCTCAAAGCGTGGCCTTCTCCTCCTGTGCCTCCTCCTGTTCCATCACGTGTGCTGCTGCTGGGTTAGCGTTGCCGGTCCCTGTTTATGGAACCTCTTATCTTTATTACATTTATGACTGCATGGTGGCAAAAAGCATGCTATCCCGCACGCTTCTTGTCCTCATGCAAGGCCTGGGTTGTTGTCTCAAAGCGTGGCCTTCTCCTCCTGCGCCTCCTCCTGTTCCATCACGTGTGCTGCTGCTGGGTTAGCGTTGCTGGTCCCTGTTTATGGAACCTCTTATCTTTATTACATTTATGACTGCATGGCGGCAAAAAGCATGCTATCCGCACGTTTCTTGTCCTCATGCAAGGCCTGGGTTGTTGTGTCTGAAAGTGTGGCCTTCTCCTCCTTCGCCTCCTCCTGTTCCATCACGTGTGCTGCTGCTGGGTTAGCGTTGCCGGTCCCTGTTTATGGAACCTCTTATCTTTATTACATTTATGACTGCATGGCGGCAAAAAGCATGCTATCCGCACGTTTCTTGTCCTCATGCAAGGCCTGGGTTGTTGTGTCTGAAAGTGTGGCCTTCTCCTCCTTCGCCTCCTCCTGTTCCATCACGTGTGCTGCTGCTGGTGTAGCGTTGCTGGTCCCTGTTTATGGAACCTCTTATCTTTATTACATTTATGACTGCATGGCGGCAAAATGCATGCTACCTGTGCAAAGAAAACAGACATTTCCCGCATTTAAAAGACAGTTTTCCCTTTGAAACTTTACAATCAATTTTCTCAAAAACTATAAGCTCTTTTTGCAAATGTTTTTCTCCTCTTGTACCCACTCCCAAGGTGCACATACCCTGTAAATTTGGGGTATGTAGCATGTAAGGAGACTTTACAAAGCACTAAAGTTCGGGTCCCCATTGACTTCCATTATGTTTGGAGTTCGGCGCGAACACCCGAACATCGCGGCCATGTTCGGCGAACGTTCGCGAACCCGAACATCCAGGTGTTCACCCAACACTAGTGGGGCCCAGACCTGTAGTGACTGCGTAATAAAAATGTAGCTGATTTGCTGACAGGTTCAGAATTAAAGCCCAATTTATGCACAGAGGTTTTTTAAACGTAAAAATGGGATGTATAGATGCAATGATTGCTCTATATGTCCATTGATAGAGGTCACTGATAAATTCACCAATTCAGCAAGAACAAAATAATATGATATTAGACACGCAATGACCTGCAAAACTAAAAATGTGATATATCAGTTGACCTGTCCATGTGGTAAATTCTACATAGGAAAAACTAAGAGAGAGATGAGGTCACATATTCAGGAACATGTGCGAAATATAACAGATGCAGGAAAAAAGGAAAATGCAGAAAAAGAAAAAACATCGGTAGCTCTCCATTTTTTGGAGCACCATAATGCTGATCCCTCTACTATGAGAGTAAAGGCTATATACCACCTTGATCCTGGAACTAGATATATGAATACTGATGTTCAGTTGTATAAGAAGGAGAGCTACTGGATATATGTGCTTGATATTTTAAGTCCAAAAAGTTTAAATATGGACCTCAATTTGAAGGTGTTTCTTTAAATAGAAATATACGTAGTTACTACGGAGCTGCCGGCTTCCTTTAGGGGACAATACCCCCCTTTTTTTGTTTTTGTTCCCCCCCCCCCCCTTCATTTCATTTAACCATGGCTGGAACTATTTCAGCAAGGCTTGGTGTACAGAGGCGCCAGAGTAGAATAAAAATGTTTAAAAACCATCTAAAAGAGGGGGATGTTCAGGTGGACTTACCTCCCTCAAAAATATAGAACTCAATTGAGTCACAATATATCAATACAAAAAAAAGGTTTTATTTAACTCTACTTAGTGCAACGCGTTTCGCAGGTGTGGCCCTGCTTCATCAGGCAAACAGGAGTATAACTCAATGGGTCTAGATGCAGAAGATGAGGCGCTCACTTCTGCATCTAGACCCATTGAGTTATACTCCTGTTTGCCTGATGAAGCAGGACCACACCTGCGAAACGCGTTGCACTAAGTGGAGTTAAATAAAACCTTTTTTTTGTATTGATATATTGTGACTCAATTGAGTTCTATATTTTTGAGGGAGGTAAGTCCACCTGAACATCCCCCTCTTTTAGACGGTTTTTAAACATTTTTATTCTACTCTGGCGCCTCTGTACACCAAGCCTTGCTGAAATGTTGATTCCACCCTCGGTGGAGGGGTGCTACCCCGTTTCCTATCTACAGAGAGCGACATCTTAATAACCTGAGTGGGGTCAGGTTCTAATACTCCCCACCTGCATTTGAAGTGGTTGCCTATGGGTAACCCATGTTTGTGAGTATATCTTAATATTTTGCTTTAAACCACAACCAACTTAACAATACTACACCATATTGGGCTCTCGATTTCTCTTTGTTCTGCCAAGCACATGGCTGGAACTATGAAGATATATCTTATTGCTAATGGATTATGTGTAGTGAATAAATAAATAGAGATATATTATTACTAGAGGCCAGGGTTTAGCTACATATTAGATTTTAAGATGTATTAATAAAAATGGCCACAAGATGGTGCAATAATTCAATGATAGCTATCCCGGCTAGAATTTTTGCCATAATACAGGCGTAAAAATCTCTGCAAGAATAAACATGACCACAAGATGGTGCAATATCCTTACGTCATATGTTCCAGCAATAAATACGAATGCAATGCGGATGTACGTGACATACGTTCTGACGAAGCTCTGGGGGCGGGGCGAAATGCATTAACGCAGTTCATCTATACATCCGGACGCCGAGCCGCCATACCAGCATGGACTAACTACTGCTGAATACCACACACAGCCTGGGCCCAGTGACTGTTACAGCAATGCACAAAGCAGCAAGGAAACTAATTGGGAGAACGATAAGTATATCTATATACATGTGATGGAAAATTCTATGCGGATACATATCTGTTGAGGAGTACCTGTTGCGATTGGACAGGGAAATTAATCTATGGTTGAAAAAAGACACTATCTGCATAAGAGTACAAATTAACCTGCAACATAAATGGTGAATTAACAGGGTTTTTTTCCGTGTGCAAGTGCATGAAAAGGACATTACAGTCTGTATCAATACTATGAAGACTCGTATAGAGCATCTAAAGGTGGACTAACCATATGGATACTACGGCTTATCATCACTATTACAGCAAAGCTAAGAATATATGCTGAGGCTATTGGCAATATGGCTGAAATTTTGATATTATATATGATTGAACAATTTTTTGAAGCATGATACTTCTTTTGGTGACACCATAGTTTTTTTCAAGCTTTAGTCAGTATATTGGGCCACTGCTAGTCGCAGTATTCAGAATTAAGAGCGCTAGTTTTGGGTTTACCATCTGTGTAGTACCAGGCTGATAGTGGGTTGGGCTATGGCGGCTGTTGTCCAGTTGGATCATGTTGGTCTTTGAATTTTTAACCTCTGTGAGAGTATATTTTTGAGATTATCTGACTACACCATTGCGTTGTGGTCTCGAATACCTCACGTTTCTTACTGGGGGTTTTTAGGTAATTCCAACATGGTCACCTATATGTAGAGGGTTTTATGTGTGAAGGGATGGGGTATATTTTCTAGCGATCCTTTGGCCGATTACAGCCATCACTGATAGGTGCTAATTCAGCACAGTCAAGAACTTTTTCAATAAAGATTTATACATATTTTTTTAATTAATTCATTTGCAGTGTAATTACTTTACCTAATTGATATTTTGCAGCAAGATACTGGTTGGTTGGTTGTGTGGTTTGGGGTCTTAGGGTTAGGCACCACCAGAGGGGTGGTTAGGGTTAGGCACCACCAGGGGGGGTTTAGGGGTTAGGGATAGGTACAGAGAGGGTTCTTTGTGTTAACGCTAAATAACAATAAGGCTTTAACGCTAAATAACAATAAGCCATAAAGGTAGAGCAAAAAGCATCCGGGCACCAGAAGCAGCAATAATGCTTAGTAAACCTTTATTCCTTCCCCATACCGCATGACATACAAAGTGCAATGCCTAACGTCATTTCACAGGATAAACCTGCTTCCTCAGAGGCAACCAATAACAATAAGGCTTTAACGTTCAATAACAAAAAAGCTTTAACGTTAAATAGCGATAAGCGGCAAACGGATTAGCGGCAACACAGGCGCCATTATTCGCAGGCGCCATTTTCAGATGGATCCCTTATTAGGAGACCCATACATGGTATGACCTGTGCATATGGCACATAACATTATGACTACTTCAGTCTGTACACCTCCACGTGTCAGTATGATATTGAAATGACAATCTCCAGCTACTGTATGCTATTTTGACGGGTAAAATGTGTTAAAGGAGTTCTTTAGCCAAAAAAGTAGGCAGTTAAAAAATGTGACAGATGACAGGTTTTTGGCCAGTCCATCTTTTTAAGGGGCATTCACATGGCTTTGTTTGTTTTCAACAGCATTTCCGGAACAGTAGAAAAATGTAAATAACATAATAGTGTGCAAGTGATTCGGGAGGCCAGCTGGTATATTGCTATTTTGATTGTTAAACTGTTTGTTCAGGAAATGCTGTTTAAAAAAAAGAAAGCCCTGATAATCCCCCTTAAAAAGATGGCCTGGCCCAAAACCGGTCATCTGTCACATTTTGTAACTGCCTACTTTTTTTTTCAAAAAGAACCCCTATAACCACTTAAGGACCAGGGTATTTTCTTCTGATCGGTGCTGCGTGGACTCTCCAGCCTGCAGCACTGATCAGGAAATAGCCAGGCTGATCAGACTTCCCCCGTTTTTTCCCCACTAGGGGGATGTCCTGCTGGGGGGGGGGGTCTGATCGCCGCCTGCTACCCGCACTTTCCAGGGGGGGGCTCTTCAAAGCCCCCCTCCGGAGCGCTTTCCGCCCTCCCCGGCTTTCCCTCCCTCTCCCTTACCCTGTGAGTGGCGCAGGACGGAGTTCCGTCCTGCGCCTGATAGGATAGGCTTCTGCCTATCAGATGCCGGCGATCCCCGGATAGGCTTAGGCTTCCCCGGATAGGATAGGCTTCTGCCAATCAGAGGCCGGGGATCGCCGATCTACGTCACGGCGCTGCTGCGCAGCAGCGCCGTGTGATGTAAACAGCGGGGATTTCTTCCCCGGATGATTACATTATGCGTGCGAGCCGCGATCGGCGGCTCGCACACTGTTCACAGAGACAGTCTCCGTGAACTGGCATGGAAAGGCCGCTCGATCGAGCGGCCGTTTCCATGCTCTACCACTAACGACTCGCCGACGCCTATCGGCGTTAGGCGGTCGTTAAGTGGTTAAGTAACATAGCATATCTAAAGCACCCGAAAAACAGAACGCACACAATAGCACTTCTGTACACATAATGAAGGTATTTGCTCTCTTAGTAGCTCCTTTGTAAGGTTTTTTTCATAGTTTAAAGTAATAATCCACCAGATACTTAGCTACCTTTTGCTTGCGTGCTATTGGCACTTTCTAATCCAAAACCCACACACATAGAAGAATGGCAATGTTGTACTTTCTTACCTACATTACTAATCAGTAGACACTTCCCCAAGGATGTCATCTGCCTCCCTAGAAACACTGACTCATCCCAGACTTATTTTTAAGATCAGACAAATATAGCGGCTTCTGCTCTCTATAAAGTTGTGTGGATATTGAACTTTGAATCAAATATTCAATAGCACGCAGATGAGCACTATGTATAGCATCAAGCCTTTGCATAAGGTCATGACGGTGCTGTTTTTGTGCTTCATTGAACTGTTCACTTTGCGTTTTATCAAACAAATATTGCTCTTTGTCTGCTGCTCTAGTTCTACAAATTAGTTTAGGATTTTTCCTTACTTCACCACTAGGTGGAGGTGTGTAATCATCTAGTGTCTGTTGTGTGTGTTCTTCATTAGTAACCTGTGTAAGTTGACTACCGGTTTGTTGTGTGTTTTGAGTCAGGGATGTATATGTGCCACTCTGCTCAGTATCATTACCATGTACAAGCATTAGGTTATCATCTTCATTTTTGTCATCGAGTTCACAGATGAGGTCTGATAATGGATGTACATCACTGTCTGAAGGATCAGAAAATATTATGTCGTTGTCTGGCGTAGGAAATGTTGACTCGTTGTCAATATTCTCTACAATACACACAATATACTATTCAATTGCATTGTGACTAATAACATATACTGTATAACACAGTGCATAAACATGCAACACAGGTATAATTGTTCTTACTAACAAATATTACAGTAAACTTTAAAATGTACATATCAGTTTGTGGTAATTATTAATATATAAATAGACTTCACACACATACAATCTACATAATGTAGACTTTAATGTACATTGCCATGACATCAATGACAGCCTCTAGCGTGGGCCGAGAGAGGACATGGACCCCTTAACTATTTACTCTTTCCCCTCAAACAGGGGTGGCAGGAGGGAGAGAATGGGAGATAGAAGAGGAAGCTGTGTGGACAGGGGGGAAGGGGGGCCATTCCCCCACCCCACCCCTCACCTTGGTGCTCCCCCTGTCACTCATTTTCCCCATCAGATAGCGGCTGCCAGCACTATATAAACACTTTGTTCTTCCCAGGGCGGGAGAACAAGACATCTGTGCGTAAGTGCCAGTACTCTGGTCTACTGTAGAGCAGAGTAGCGGCGCTCAGATCTGTTACTCTCTCAGCCAGGTAAGCAGGAAGTGTTATTCCGCTGCTGACAGGCGCTATCTGATGGGGCAAGCAAGAGACCGGGAGGGCCAAGGTGAGAGAAGGGGGGGGGAGGTTTAATGGCTCCCCTTCCCCAATGGCCACACAGCTTGCTCTTCTCTCGGCCATTCTCTAGCTCCTGCCACCACACCTGAGGATATCGATACCCCTGGCTATAGTGGGGTAGGCTATGTCCTGACCACATCTACTGGGGACACCTATAGACCTGGCAACATATACCCCTGCCTACAAATACTGGGCACATATACACCTGCCTACATACGGTGGGTACATCTAAACACCTGCCTAAATATATTGTGGACAGAGAGACCATTCTGTCATTATCTGCATTTATGTTGTGTTTAGGCATTTTGTGTGGGGGTGGGGGGGGGGGTGGAAAATCATTACCTGGTATAACTACAGTACAGTTATCCCCGTTCACATGCCGTCATGACAAGGGCCATTTGTTTTCCACAAATGCCCACATTATTGATGGCACCTTAACATTTGTGACTGCCTCCTGATATGTGGCTGCCTACAACCAGCCCTAAGGACATCCGTAATGCTAGATAATGGGAGTGTTTAACATGGTCATATTGTAATTCTGTTGGTAGCACTTTTTCTGAACTAACTAAATTACTGTGGCGAGTATAAGCTTACATTTATGTAATTGTCATGATATATGTATGTGCATAGTTTTAATGCTTTGGATGTCCTCAGCTATGCCCATGAAAGATGCTTGTGAAGTTTATACATTGCACTTTAGCACAATACATTACACACCACTAAATACACATATTTCAGTCTAAATGTGTCAGTTATGTACGTTTTTTTTTGCGTGAACGAATCCAACCCTCCTTTAATGCCTCGAATTGAGTCTGGATCTATTAGTGCACGTAGCTTCTCTTCATATGCTTTATAATACATTTCACAGCGACCACCGTTTTTTTTCCTGCAAAAACAATAACAGCATTTAAAATGACACTCTTGATACACCATTGTTTGGATATACACTGTCGGCATATCAACATAGAGAAAAGTGCGTAATGTTTTTTAACATTCTATTCAGACACAACTGTAACTACAATTACTAGTCTACTCTCTTTAATTGCTGTATTGTTTTGTTGTTATGACTCATTGTTGAAATTATGATTTCACAGTCATTCACCCGTTAAGTAAGCATAGTAGCTGATGATTCAAACCAGATGCACAAGGGGCATGCTTGCCCTTTAAAGTGAGGCAGAGATGAAGCACCCTCATGTATGTTAGCATATAGATCAGTGTGAACATTACAATAAAAAACTACCATGTTTTCATTGTGATTGTGCACTGCACAGCTTGTTTGTGTGGTTAAAGTTCCAAACTCATCAACTCAGCATTCTGTCTGGCTTTGCTATAATAGCTCAGCTATAATGATTCCTGAGCAGAGCCAGCAGGGGGAAGGCTTTAACTTGAAAAGACATGAGAGAACACAGACTGAGCTATAAATATTCCTGATCAAATCCACAATTAATGGTCAGTCGTGATTTTTAGCAGGCCGCATTCTAACAAAGCTGTGCAGTGCAAAATGAAACAGAGCAAGGTAGGTGTTTTCTGCAAAGTTACCAGTGATATATATGTTCAAAGACATGAGTGTGATTCGTCTCTGGTTCCCTTTTACACACATCATCTTGTAAACAAACAGCTACAATGATTGTTCAGCAGTACCAGAATGCATAGTCAGTCATGGTTTGTCAGAGGCCTGGCCAAATACAAAAATTACAGTGATAAATGGTACACACACGAGGATTGATGAAGCATTAAACTTCACTAATTAATGCAGAGGGGCTGCAGCACACAATAGGAAACAGTGACAGGGGCTCTTGGTTACGCTTTAACGCGCTTAAGCTCACCAACTGCGCCAAAGTGTCCCCAATCTGGTGAGTCCTACTCTACCATGCAAAATGCCAGTTTTTATAAGCAGTCTAGTGGGAACTAATCCAAAACCAAGAGTCAACTAAATGGGAGAAAAAGGAATTAAAAACACCTCACCTTTCACTAGCTACCAAATGAACTCTCTGAACATGTGCTATGCACTAATTTATATACTTAACTGTGCTAGAGGTGGGCGTGGCTATGCAGGCTCACAGGGGAAAATTATAAACAAAACTTCACTATGACATATAATATCAATCATTAGGGACCTTTGTGTATAGTTCACTTACAATGGTCATGACTTTGTGTACCTTTGTTTATGTTCATCCGACATCTTTTTATGAACATCACGTTTGAGGTCTTGAAATCGCTTCTTCACAATAACGACATCTCTTTTGCACACCCCCACACTATTAACAGCTTCCAATATTGCCAACCATTGGTCACGTCTCCATGAACTGTCTGCGCTTGCCTTCTTCACCCCTATAAGTCGGTCATATAAAGGGACCCATTCCTCCACCAATTTCATGTTCTCAGCACTTGTGAATCCAGCTTTACGGCAGTCTTTTTTGTTGTCTTTCTTGCCGTTCACATCTTCAGCAGAACTTAAGTCAGTCGAGGTTTGGATTGTCACTCTGGTAACTTGTGGAGGTACAGGTCTCTTCTTCGGAGGAATGTGGGATAATTGAGGGAGGCTAAGGTTTTTTTTGGTGGCCTCAGGCCGACACTGTTTTTGGCCACCATATTTTTTTTGCTCAATTCCTCCCCACCAAACCATTCATTTTCATCATTAGTGTTCTTTTCTCCCTGTGTGTAAAGAATCAGACAAGGTCAAATTGGAAATGGAGACATCATTAGTGAGTAAAGAACAACATAATATTCAAAGCACAAAGACTTTGTAGATGAGCAATAAAAGAATAAGAATTTACAATGAAACAGACCAAAAAAACCCTCAGATTAAAGGACATCTATATAGATAGAGAGAGACAGATAGAGAGAGAGAGAGACACAGACAGAGAGAGAGACACAGACAGACAGAGAGACAGAGAGAGAGAGACAGAGACAGACAGAGAGACAGAGAGAGAGACAGAGAGACAGAGATAAAGAGAGAGTGAAAGAAACAGAGAGAAAGAAAGAAAGACAGAAAGAGAGAGAGAGACACAGAGAGATATGTAAATATCACTAATCCACCAGCCGGATGTGAATTGTGTTATTGACTAATCATGTTGGTTATTAACATTCCTAATACAATCCTCAACTGAACATTCAGTCTTGGCTTTCAGAAGATGTATAGAAGCAAAGTCTGTGTTATGTGTTGTATGTGAAAGAACAAGGCTGCCCCCTTGTGGCACTGGGCACTAATCATTCTTGACACAGCATTATAGTAAAGTCTGAGTCAACGCTGAGTGGCAAAGTTAATTATGCATGCTTTTTAAAAAGCTGAACATTCCATGACAACAATACACAGCAGGGTAGATGTATTGTAAAATCTCCCCAAAGACATATATAATACAATACATGAGGGTGCTCCATATCTGATTGACGTTAAATATATTCAGATGAGGGTATGCAAATATCGCTCCACTTACTGTGTACTTGGTTATTTGTTGCTATTAGGGTATTGATTTCAAATAGTAATGAGACATAGCTTCATTTGTGAACTATGTGTGTAATCTGAACATAACAAAGGGATGTTGGGTCAAAGATGTTGCCATTCAGTGATGATAGTATTGCCATGTACCTCATTATCCAGATCATACACAGGCTTGTGTGGCACTTTTTTGGAACGTTGCAGTACTTCTTGGGTGACACTTATATCTTCCTTTCTTTTTTTTGAAAGTACATAAGTTTTAGATGTAGGATGCATCTTTGTCTGTAATGTGTTCAAAAATAAAATTACATAGCTATCACAAATCAATCCATTCTACATGCAACATATAAATAACTGCCATATTTGGACACTATTCCCAACCTTCTTTCATGTGTCACATACAATGGCTTAACATCCGAACACAGAATGGACATGTTAGACAGGAGTGTAATAACCTTATAAACACTCCTTGTTTGAACTTACAGCTCACAAGCCATATAGAAATTATGTGGCAACATTACATGAATGTTGGACATGACAAAATAATGTGATTTACCATTAAGACCACTTCAATCATGTACTGGCTAATTATATGTCATGTTTCAAGGATTCATAATGACATCATCACAGCTCGGGTAGTAGATTAATTGATAGAAACCCCCCAAAAAATACCTTTGTAATGTTCAATTTTAACGCACTAAATGTGCGTTTGTGGGGTCATGGCCATTTGCAAACATGTGTGTCACATGTATAAATGTGTGCTAGTTTGAATAGACATTGAGTACTACATGGCCTCAGAAAAGATGTAAAGGTCTGTATGGGTTTTAAAGCCATATGTGTTAGGGCCATGTGACACACATACATGTCAACACATATAATTAGAGGGATAACACAACTAGTGCTATGTGCCACAAGATTACAAATAGTCACCTTACCATTTAATACTTACATTATGTACATTCTGAGGATCTCGACGTCTTTTCAACATGCCAAGGCGCTTTGAGGTATTTGGAACATCAGATTCGTCATCACTGAGTAGAATGTTTTTAATTTTCTGTACAAAAAAACCCACCAATTCACATAAATACATATAATGATATGTCCATACATGTAACATGCACACATTTGACAACAACATCCTCAGTAAATCAAACACTTCACATAACAATATGTACATCATGCAC